>NC_064243.1:4127500-4422500 GCF_003254725.2 Canis lupus dingo | reverse complement strand
CGCCAGCACACAGGTCAGTATGGCCACCTGGCCCCCGCCTGCCCAACAGGCCACAGCCGGCCTGGGCAGATGCCCCGCTGTCCATTCTGGGCCCTCCATGGCCTGTCTTGTCAGTGTTTGTAAAATCCCTATCCTGGAGGGTCTACTGAAAGTTCTGTTTGAATAACCTAAGATTTGGATTCACTTATTTTTATATGTTTAAAAAGTTGGCCTGTTGCATGTTTCATGGATCGGGTGTCCTCTGTAAATTCATGTTACATAGGAGGGGAAAGAGCTGGCCTGCAAAGAGGAGAACCCCAGGCTCCCTCTCGGCTGCGCAGACTTTGCCACAGACCTGGTGGGTGAGGCTGGAGATCCAGGTTACTCTCGGATGCACCCTCGCCCCTCAGTGTCTCCCAGCCACTTTCTTACTCACCTCTGCCTCTTCAGCGGGTGACTGGCTGGCTTACCCATAGGCCTCCCTTTCCGGCCACTTCTTGGCCCACCTAACCACTTGACCATCTAGTGGCAGTCCCTCTGCGAGTTGGGACCAGTAGTTTTAGGTAGTTTAGGTTCTCACTGTTTTCTGTTCTTGCTCATGAGAACAGGTAGCGATGTGAGTAGATAGCGACATGAAAGACATCCATGTTAAAGACATGCATTCTTTATGGCTCAACAAAATAAAATAGGTGCATCTGTCAGGAACTCTTAAGAATGAAAAGTTTTAAATATTCATTAAAATTAATTAACTACTCAGTCTTATAAGTAATTATGTTTATAATTGTAAATTATATGTGCCCGGGACAGTGCTGTTAATGGCATTGTCCTTCTAATTATTAACAGAACTGTTTTATTATCGAAAGTGACCTAGTTTAGATGATAAGTCATGTGGTAACACAATCTGTCACAAAATGTTGGGCTTTTCCTTGGGGACCGTGACAGTGGTTGTTTGGCGGTCACACTCAAAGTGGCATGAAATGAAGATACATGAAATACATTGTTTGTGGGACAATTCAAATCTTGAGATGTTATATTTAATGGTTAGCCATAGGTTGCTCTCATGCTCATTATAAAATTTGTAAGATTAATAAAAACAAATACCAGTCACTTCTTTCACATCTCCAAATGGGATGAGAGTTATTATCAAGTGAAGAGAAATTTCCGGTGTTTAACATGATGTTGGAAACGTACACTTTATTCTGTAAACGTGAAAGTCTATTTTAAATTTATAGTAGCAATCTGTGGCCGCAGGCCTTTAACCCAGGGGCTTAAGGATTCAGTGTAAGAGATTGCAGGAGAGACCTGGTGGATGGCGGTCCCCCTCGGCCGCTGTCTTGGACAAGTTGGAAGCATGTGTGTGGTACGGTGTGCTCACGTGGGGTGCTTTATTCTTACTGTTTTCCATTTATCGGTGCCCAAGATGTTCCTGCTGTGGTCACTGCTGCTCACTCGGTCACACCCAGCGGCCACCTGGGGACCAGCAGAGCCTCCCATGTGCCACTGTTGCCAGTGTGGCAGAGCTCTGTCTTCCCCCTGCAGGGAGGACAGTCGCACTGTGATCACAGGCACTTACAGGTGATCGATCATGAAGCCTGTGTCGAGCAGGCACAACTTTATATTTTATGTCAGGTCCAGAGGCTCCTTATTACTTTGCTATTAACTTTATACCATATAGGACAATGTCTCACAGACAGAGGCATCTGTCTTTGTGGCATTTATCTGCCTCTGTGGCACAAATCAAACATGATTCTTTAATACTGAAGTCTGTTCTTAAGACTGTTTGCTTCAACCAAGCAGCTTAGTACAACTCAGTCTAGATTCTTAGCTTTTGGGCTGGATTTGTAATATTTAAGCAACATACAAGTTTTTTTTTTTTTTCCCCAAGGCCAGAATTGTATGGTGCATTTGAAATCTATATTTCTCTGATGTATTCCTCTTTGACATGGTTTACCTTTTTACCAGAGTGCCCACGCAAATTACAATCAGCTTGGGAAGGGATAGGTATCAAAAGTGTTCCAAATGGCGTAAATAATTCCCTACTGCAATACAGACTGTCTAGGGGGCTGACACGAAACATCTTCCATTCCAAGATTTACTTTTATCACCTGTCAGAGACCCTTGATTCAAGGGCACAGGAGCAAATCCTCACGTGTAGTTGAAGAGTCTTGGCCAGCTTAATAACCACCAGCCTGCCCAAAGGAATGCGAAGTGTGAGTTTCCATGAGAAGTGTGCAGCCCTTTTGACAGATTGTTGACACACAAAGGGCACTGCTCTATATCCATAGCCGTTCTGCTGTTCCCCTTCTGACTTTCTTTGACTCTTCTATCAGAGCTACCTAAGATGCAGAACATCCCTTAATGGTTACTTGGGCCAAGACTATTGTTCGGAAAGGACAACACAATTTAATATGCACTGTTGTGTCACATAAGGGGAAACAGGAGGGAAGGAAATTCGCCTTTGTTCTGCTTTTTTGCGGAGAGTGTAGACAGGTAGCCCTACTGACTTACAGCACTGTTCAAGAGTAGCTAATGCCTTACTCATAGCTTTACTCATCTTACTGGCTTTAGAATGACAAAGGATTCAGAAGGACTGTTCCCAGTGCATTAAATCATTTTGATCACTCCTTAACAAGTGCACCTCTTCATACTGTACGTATCTGATTTCAAGCATTAAGAAATATTAGCAAACCGGAATTCTTATTTAAAATTTGTAGTTTTGTTTTTGTTTTTGTTTTGTTTTGTTTTGTTTTCAAATTTGAAAACCCAGAAAGTGAGTTTACTTCTTTGGCTATTATACTGAGGCTAACAAACAAAAAAATTACTTCCATATTTCTGAAGTATATTTTCCTGAAGAAATTCTCATTTGTGGATGAAAAAAATATACCAATTAACATACTTGAATGGTAGCATCGGGCATGTAACAAAATTAATGAGTTACAAATTAACTATTATGTACAAGTTTGATTAAACTGTAGTTTGTATAAATTGACATAGAGTTCTTCCATTTCCAAGAACCTAGACATGCTTGAGCCTTCCTTCCTTTAGTGATTACAGCAGATTTTATGTAGCATATTTTAGTAGCATTATATTTTTTCTCTGTCAGCCTGTAGAAAATTCAAAATTTCTTAGAGTTACACAATTTAATCTACAGTGTTGTCAAGTATGAAATGATAACTTATAGCTCATTGCAATATAATGTTAGCTTAATATGAACCTCAAATTATTAGAATTATAGGGAATATACATGACATTATTCTTTAAAAGTGTTGTTTGTAAGTTTCAATTGTGTCACATAAAATGTCATAAAAATTTTGATGAAATAAGCTACGTTAACCTTTTTTTTTAAGTGCTTATGATAAACCTCCAAATGAAGAAAATTAACTTTGAGAGCTTAGATGACCTTTCATTTATACTGCTAGCTCAGACAATGAGTCCATAATGTCACCCTTTGCCCCCTCAGATTCTTGCAAAATCCATGAAAAATGGACAAAGATGTCTACCCCAAGGCTAATAGTAGAAACAAGTTAGCAGTGAGTTATGGTGCTACACATTTTTAAACACTAGGTTGAACAGAATAAGGAGACATCAGAATATATTTGTCTATTTGATTAATGAAAAAAATCTTTATATTGTTTGACCTCTTAGATTCATTATGTTAAGAGTGGAAGATTTATACCACCTAACTTGACTTATTATTATATAGTTATAATAGTCATGACCATATTGTATTGGCATAAAGATACACAGAAATATCAGTGGAACTGAATAGATCTATGCCTACATTTGTCAGTTGTTTATGACCAAGGTACAATATTTAGAGAGAAATCTAACAAAGGATAAGCAAAACTCCTACATTAGAAACTGCAAAATACTGCCAAGAGAAATTCCCAGAGAAATTAAAGAACCTAAATAGGATGATATACCATGTTCATGGACCCAAAAGACTCAGATCCCATCAAGCTTCTCATTGTTGTTAAGAAACTGACAAGCTGATTTTAAAATTCATATGGAAATGCAACAATCTGAAATAGTCAACTTTGAGGATGATGAACAAACCTCACTTCATGACTTACTATAAGGTTACAGTAATCAGGTCATTCTGGTATTGGCATCAAGGAAGACAAAACTGTCAGTGCAATGAACAGAAATTACAGAGCAGACCTACATCTATATAGTCAATGGATTTTTGACAAAGAACAAAGGCAGTACAATGTAACTTTATAGTGCTGGGACAACAGGCTGTCTGTATGCAGTAAAAACGAACATTGCTCTGTATAACATACCATGTATAACATTAACTCAAAACCATTCTGATCTAAATGTAAAACTTAGAACTATATAAATTCTAAAAGGAGATTTAGGAGAAAAATCTTTGTGATCATAGATTATCAAAATTCTCAGATACTGCATCAAAAGTCTGATTTGTAATTTAAAAAAATCATAACCTGAAAAATTATTAACTGAAAAATTAAATATACATTACTTAACTACTCCTCTGTGAAAGACACTATGAAGAGAATGCAAAGACAAAGTCATTGGACTGGGGAAAAAATGTGTAAATCACAAATCTTATTAAGGATTTGTATTTGTAATATATAAAGAAGTCTCAAAACATAAACATAAGAAAACAACCAATTAAGGGGTTGAATGATTTGAACAGACACTTCACTAAAGAATGTAAGTGTGTGGCAAATAAACATATGAAATGATTCTCAACATCATTAGGAAAATACAAATTTAAAGCATTGATCATTGGTGATGATTTGGAGCAGTGAGAACTTTTCCTACACCACTGGTAGGAATGTAACATTGTCAAGCCACTTTGGAAAACAGTTTGGCAGTTTCTTACAAAGTTAATATGCACCTACCAAATGACCCAGCCAACCCACTCTTAGATATTTACCTAAGAGAAAAGGAGATACACATCCAAGCAAAGACTTGCACATGAAGATTTATAGCAGCTTTGTAACACCCCAAAATGCAAACAACTCAAAAATCCTTCAGTGGGTGAATGGATAAACTGTGGTACCTTCATATCATGGAATGCTACTCAGCAGTAAAAACAAGTATTTACATGTGGAGTAGCATGACTGAGTCACAAAATAATGCTGAGACGAAGTCAGACAAGAGAGTACACACTGTGTGTTTCCACGTATAAAAATCTCTAGAAAATGCTAACTACATTAGCATTTAATAATGACAGCAGATAAATGAGCATTTGTCTGAGGATGGGATGAGCCAGAGACAAAGGGGTATAAGGAACCTTTGGGATCAGTGGCTGTTTCATTGTCTTGATTGTGGTACTAGTTTCATTCTGCCTTGTATGGTCAGTCTACATATGTCTGGTCCATGAAACAATAATACATACGGTTTTTTCCCGATACCGTGCATCACTTGTGTTTCTGTTGTTCAGGGGAACTTGTCTTTGACATTGATGTGCAGTAAAAATACTCTGCATTGAATATAATGAGCAATTCAATTCTTACAATGAACGTGGAAGTTTTCAGTTATACTTCCATGCAGGTGTTTATATTTTTATTATATAGCGTATTTCTGACTCAAATTTGAAGATGTAGAGCCATTTTTTTCAGCCTTATGCAAGATTTAGGTCATATACTGTCTCTCAAGCAAAAGCAAAGCCCACCATTATCATGAAACTGGGTTTTTGTTTAAGTCAGTTAAGTATAGTTGAGTTGTCTATACCAACTTAAGTGACATGACCAGAAGTTTAGAAACTGAGAAAAAAGAGTTATTCAAACTGACCCTGGGTGACCACTTGATTGGGCTGTTATAGATGAGATTTTCTTAGGAACAAATGACTGAAAGGTATAAAAATGCCTCTCAATTCCCAAGATTTTACTGTTTTGTATGTGGTCTTCTTTTTGCAATAATAAATCAAATATTTCCTTATAGAATCTATTAAATAATACCTCTGTGTTAAATTCACTAAGTGAAACTACACAATTGTTTTGTATTTAAAAAGGTTTGCCTTTTTACTGGTTAGGAGAGCTTGATGGGGACCATTGGTGTCCACTATCATCTTTGTGAGAAGGCAGTGTGCATTTACCAGTGTTTAAGCACTCCTATCAAAAGGGTGACAAAAGCAGCTAGGCATTTGACACCCTGATAAGTACCTTACACTTGCTTTGTCTTCTCTAATCCTCATAATTGTCCTGCTTGTTTGGTGGTTTTTGTCCTTCTGATCTTCTGATCTTGTCCAGGGGGTGGACAGGTGGGGGGTGAAAAATGGTAAAACTTGGCTTGGGATTGAAGTCCATCTAGCTTCTTCTGACTGCCACCCTAGGCTGCAGGTAGTGGGTAGAACGCCCATCAGATGACATGTGTATGCATTCAGCTGTTACTGCAGTCACAGATAAGGCCATATAAGTAGACAGAAAGAAAGGAGGACAAGGTTCTAAACATTCTGATTGTCAGGACAGATATTGTTTTGTTGCTAGGTGAATCGATGTAGAGGAATCTTATACCAAGGTAGTTCATCTTTTGTTTTCTACATAAGTCAATATACTTATGAAATTATTTTTTAAAAAGTCAGAACTAAGTGGCAAGTAGAATTATTGAACACATGTAAAATTACTCTGTATGTAAAATTTATCAGAAAGAATGTTTGCTGAGAAGAGTATTATTGTATATTATAAATCACTTTCGGGAGGAGATAGTTGTAAAGTTTTCTGTAGTTCATTGCTGTCCAACAGAAATATCATGTGAGCCACACCTGTCATTTTAAGTTTCCTGGCAACCATATTAAAAAAAGGTAACAGGTGAATTGCTTTTTTAAACAGTTAATCAAATGTCTCTTCATGTCTCCTGCCCATTTTTTTACCTGGATTGTTTTTGGGGTGTGTGTTAAGTTTTACAAGTTCTGTATACATTTTGGATACTAACCCTCTACCAGATATGCCATTTGCAAATACCTTCTCCCTTCCCAAAGGTTGCCCTATAATTTCGTTGAGTGTTTCATCGCTCTACAGAAGCATTTTATTTTAATAAAGTCCCAATAATTTTGTTTTTCTTTCCTCCAGAGACTATTTAATAAGAAGTTGTTACTGTCAATGGTAAAGAGGTTATTGCCTGTGTTCTCCTCTAGGATTTTGATGCTTTCCTGTCTCACATTTAGGTCTTTGATCCATTTTGAATTTATTTTTTGTGTGTGTGGTGTAAGAAAGTGGTCCAGTTCCATTCTTTTGCATGGAGCTGTCCAGTTTTCCCAGCACCATTTGTTGAAGACACATTTTTCCATTAGAGATTCTTTCCTGCTTTGTCGAAGATTAGTGGACCATGTAGTCTTGGGTCAGTTTCTAGGTTTTCTGTTCTTTATTGATCTGTGTCTGTTTCTCTGCCAGTACTATACTGTCTTGATCACTGCAGCTCTGTAATATGACTCAGAGTCCAGAATTGTGATGCCTCCAGGTTTGCTTTTCTTTTTCAAGGTGGCTTTGGCTCTTTGGGGTCTTTTGTGGTTCCATACAAATTCAGAAGAAATGAATAAACATTTTTCCAGAGAAGATATCCAGATGGCTAACAGGCACATGAAAAGATGGTCAGCATCATTCATCATCAGGGAAATACAAATCGAAACTATAATGAGATACCACCTCACACCTGTCAGAATGGCTAAAATTAACAACACAGGAAACAACAGATGTTGGTGAAGATGTGGAGAAGGGGACCCCTCTTACACTGTTGGTGGGAATGCAAACTGTGGTGCGGCCACTGTGGAGAACAATATGGAGGTTACTAAAAAATGAAAAATAGAACTCCCCTGTGATCTAGCAATTACACTACTAGATATTTACCCAAAGGATACAAAAATGCTGATATGAAGGAACACATGCACCCTGATATTCATAGCTGCATTATCAACAGTAGCCAAATTATGAAAAGAGCCTAAAATGTCCATTGACAGATGAATAGATAAAGAAGATGTGGTCTATATATAGAATGGACTATTACTCAGACATTAAAAAATGAAATCTTGCCATTTGCAATGACATGGATGGCACTAGAATGTATTATGCTAAGTGAAATAAGTCAGAGAAAGACAAATACCATATGATTTCACTTATGGGTGGAATTTAAGAAGCAAAACAGATGAACATGGGGAAAACAAACCATAAAACAGATTCTTAACTCTAGAGAAAAAACAAGGTTCCTGGAGAGGAGGTGGGGGAAATCGGTGATGGGCGTTGAGAAGAGCACTTGTTGTGATGAGCACTGGGTGTTATATGTAAGTGATAAATCCCTAAATTCTACTTCTGAAGCTATATATTACACTATATGTTAACCAACTGGAATTGAAATAAAAACTTGAAACTCCAAAAAATAATGGTTAACCAAATACATCAAATTACTATCATTTCAACATTAAATCAATATAACTTTATTAGTGATATTTTTTTTTTTTGTTCTAGGATCTTGAAATTTAGAGTACATTTTACACTTCTAGCAAATCTCAATTCAGAGGCTAAATTATGTCAAATTTGTGATTTATATTTAGATCTGATCAAGTGTATCCTTCAAAAAGTAGATTCACACTCCTGAGCTACTCTATACAGACTTAAACATTTTTTCTCTAGGTAAATCCCATGACAGTTTTTTTTTTAAAAAGATTTGATTTATTTATTCATGAAAGACACACAGAGAGAAGCAGAGACACAGGCAGAGAGAGAAGCAGAGAGCCGGGAGCCGGATGTGGGACTTGATCCCAGGACTCCAGGATCACGCCCTGGGCCGAAGGCAGGCGTTAAACCACTGAGAAACCCAGGGATTCCCCCATGACAGTTTTTTAAATAGCTATATATCACGTGCTTACCAGCCAGTGTGACTACTACAATTAAAAATGAAGATTTGATGATTTCTTTGGATGCATATGTATGGAGGAGTGGTGGTTAATGCAAAGAAAGGTATCCGTCAAGGGACTAGCCATGAGTGGCATGTAAGCTCTTGAACCAACTGATGAGTAAAATGCATATGGAGATAGAGTGGTTATATCTACATGAGGGAATGCTATGAAATACTATTGTACATGTTTCTTCGAGGCATTTTTCTATGGTTACCTCTTACTCAACTTTAGTGAACTGTAATTTTTCCTTACCTCTAATAGTTTTTTAATTGGTATCAATTTATAGCTTTATTTTTTCATATTTAAGATTTTATGCTGTATATTCAAAGAATATCTCTGTTACATGCTTTTTCATGATTTTGTCCTCAGGGAGATTTTTATAATGGCTGTAGTGTAACATAGTTTGTTAAAGGACTCCAAATGCAGTACTAGACCAGGCTGTAATTTAGATTTCTGTTTGTGTAAGTTACATTTGAGTTACACAATGTCTACCTTGCTTCCATTCAAATATAGAAATAAAAATCAGTGGTATCTTCTAACTTTTTCACTCTGGGAATGAATATTCAAGTGTCCTAAATGTGAGTGGTCTACTGGACTATATTCTTAAATTTTTATGGAAATAAGTTTCTTTTTAATTGTCAGTAACAGGTTTAGCCCTTCATTTCTAATTTTTATAATTATTCATGTGCAGCATTGCTTTATATTTTGCAGGAGAAAAACCTTTCAAATGTGATGAGTGTAACTTTGCCTCCACAACCCAGTCTCATCTGACTCGGCACAAGCGAGTGCACACGGGAGAAAAGCCTTACAGGTGCCCATGGTGTGACTACAGGTAAGGGTTCATTAGTAGGCAGGTAGCATCACCGTGGGTCACCACGGTAGATTCACAGTGAAAGAATCGTTTTTTGATCAACAACCAATTAGCACAGTGTAAAGCAGGATTCCCTTACTAGGTTGATTGGGAGTTTATGTCACTATCATATTTTAGTGACTATTTTAAATTGTAAAGTTCTCCATTTTTTATAATCTTAACATTTAGGTTTTATAATCTTTGGTACACCTGAATTTCAAGTGATTTTATTTTATTTTATTTTATTTTATTTTATTTTATTTTATTTTTTGCCAAATTAAGCGACCTTTCCATTTAATCAGTTATTTCCATGTATGTGGCATCTCATCGACGATAAGACAATGCAAGAAATATATCCTGCCTTCAGGGATATTGTAGCATAATAGGTGACTTATAGTATCTCTAAATAATTATAATACAGATTTCAGTCAGGAAAGAAAAAGGCCAGGCCAGAGGCATCCATAGGAAGGAACAAGTCCAGCCACACAGACATCCTCCTAGAGGAGACAGCATGTCAACCAGGGCTTAAAAGATGAGTAAATTTCAAAGAAATATGGGTGCAGGAGGTAATGGTGTGCTGTAGCATTTTTGGGCTGACAGTGTCCTAGAGATCACAGGTGCTGAGGTCCTCGGTGGCTAAGTGATGTCTGCCACCCTGAAGAGTTACCTTGCAGCCGCAGCAAAGCATAGGTGCCAGAAGTTTGAGATGTAGTCAGGCAATGGTAAGTAATTCTGTTTTACTATATGATGATATATGTGTGGTGAGTGCAGAGTGAAAAATAAAATGAGAAATGGAGGTTGCAGCCAGATCACACTATACCTGAAGCCTGTGAGAGTGAGTTCAGAGCACATTAGGTAGTTTGTTGGACACCACAGTTTGCAGGCAGCCAGATGACATCTGTCTTAGGAGCTTCATCAGCTACTCTGTGCAGCCTGAATCGCTGTGTTGAGGGCCTTCTCCATCCTGGAGCTGAAGATCTCAGAGCCCCCATTACACATGATGACACAGAAACATTGAGAGTGGTTCTTTCAATGCAGCCTGCTTTTGTTAAATGGTAGGAGATATATCTATAGATATATAGATATATATACCTTAAGCCTGAAGCATTTGTTAAAAAAGACATTTCTGTATTCCTGTGGATGTAGCCTGTGCATTCAGTAAATATATTGCCATAATCTCTATTATTATCCTCATTATTGCATTAAGTTTTATGTTAAAGGTCATTTAGTAGTACAGAGATATTACAGATATATTTCATTCATTAATTATTCATTCATTCAACATTTTATGAGCTCTGTCTTTGCTTAGCAATAGATTGGTGTTTCTTGGAAATTTGGTAAAATGGCGATCCAATTAGAGGTAGACGTACACATTTTAAGGTGTTATTCTTTAAAAAATAAACATTTTTAATGTCCTTTTCCTTGTTAAAGTGGTCATACTGTATAGTTGCCTTCTCTGTAAAATGCAGAAAAGCAATTAGAAAAATTGTAAAAATTTCCTTTAATTATCTCTTTTAGCTCAGGATTATGTCCTTTCAGTATGTCTTGTATGCTTTAGATTTGAGTTGTGGTTCTGGAGGATTTTTTATTTCTTATAAATTTTAGTTTTCATACTTAACAAATTTGTAGCTACCTTTCTGTTTTCTTAATCTCATATAACTATGGTTTTCAAACTGTTATATTAAGTAGCAGAACTATTATTTCAAGCAAGATCATGTCCAGACCTCTTTATAAAATAGATAAAAGTGGTTTTTACCACTTATAAGTGGATTTCTTAGTTAATATCTATAATATTTACTTGTAATATTAAGAAATATCATATAATACTGTCCTGACAAGCAGAACATTTTCAGACAAGGGAGTTATTGATCAGAGCAGCTGTTGGGTTAGTGCCGGCATCCGGCCCATGTCCTCATTCTGGAGTAAGCAGGAGGGTGTAGTTGAGAGCTCAGGCTCTGGAGGAGCCAACCCAGTGTGCACTGAAATTCTTTTCTTTTTTTTTAATTTATTTAGAGGCAGAGAGAGAGAGACAGAGGCAGGCAGAGACACAAGCAGAGGGAGAAACAGGCTCCATGTAGGGAGCCCGATGTGGGACTCGATCCGGGTCTCCAGGATCACACCCCAGGCTGCAGGCGTCGCTAAACCGCTGCGCCACCCGGGCTGCCTGCACTGAAATTCTTAACCTCTCATAAAATATGAGTGATTAGAGTAGCAGCCTTACGGGAGCATCGCTCATGTTAGAGGAGGAGCATGCCCTGACCAAGATGCCAGAGCCCTGGGTTTCCTCTCATCTCAGATTGTCCCCTTGGATGGTTACAGGTGTTACTTCACTTTGTGATTTCAAGATCGTGTTCATTGAGGTGGTGCAAGAGCTTCAATGTCCTGAAGGTCTTCAGTGTGTTGAAATTTATTTATGATACATGCCCTTAAGGATGTTTTTCCCCTCGTTTTGAGGTTGTTAAAAATGTATTAAATCAACGATCATTTGTTAGATGGTCACTGACAATACTTTAGAGTTTCAGATGCCTCATTTGTAAGACTACTCGTCTACAATGTAATTCTGATACTTGTATGTCTTCAAGTTAGATTGTAAATAATAGTCATTTTATGAAGTTTTTAAACATTTGGGCCATTTTTAGGTATTTTCATTTGAAAAATGCTATTCTGAAATCTTTGTGCATATCCATGATTTTGTTTTAAAAAGTTCCTAGAAGTATGATTTATGGCTTTTATGTCTTTGTATGCATAAACATTTCAAAATATTTCAGATTTTCCTGGTATGAAATTGTATTACATTTGTGCTGAGGTTAAGGTTGTATTACCTGTCTCATATGATGCTATTTCCCTGACATAGCATCACTTCAATTGAGAAGTGCATCTGAGCTAGCTGGGTTCCATCCCTGTGATTCCTCTATCAGCCACTATGGGTAAAAGGAGATTGTGTTTTCTAGGAATATTGTCATTGTCCCATGAATTAATACTCAGGACACGTAAATCTAATGATGTCTATCAAATTTCCTTTTGAAATGTTTGAAATTCTTGATAAAAAGTTTGGTTTTATTTTCATTTAAAACTTTCTAAAAATTTGGTTATTACAGACGATCAATAGTTTGAATAGTTTGTTCCTATGACAGTTTTATCATTCTGTGAACCTATGGTTAGGTCTGCTTTCACTATTGAACATAAGACAAGTTAATGTTGCTTAGGAATACAAAACTTTGCAAATCTATGAATAGTGATGTAATGAACTATGAATGATATGTGGAGTTTATAACAGCTCTCTTTGTTTTCTTGTTGATGAGCAAAAAATTTAAAAATGAACAGAGAAGTTTACAATGTTTATCTTGGTTGCATAGTGTAATAAGAAGAAAATGCTTACCATATCTACCTTACAACAACAAGGAAAAAGCTTTTTCTCTGGATAAATAAATTTGAGTATGTACGATTTCCATAGAATAAAAATATCCATAAGATGGTCACATATTTCTGAAGAAGAGGTGATTGTATTTGCTTTATTAATATCTTTCTATAATATTTTATTTTATTTTTTTATTTATTTTTTTAAATTTTTTTAATTTATTTATTTATGATAGTCACAGAGAGAGAGAGAGAGAGAGAGGCAGAGACATAAGCAGAGGGAGAAGCAGGCTCCATGCACTGGGAGCCCGATGTGGGATTCGATCCCGGGTCTCCAGGATTGCGCCCTGGGCCAAAGGCAGGCGCCAAACTGCTGCGCCACCCAGGGATCCCTTTCTATAATATTTTATTGTTTAAAATATTTAAATAACTTTTTTCCTATTTAGATTTTTATTTGTTCTTAATATAGATATATAAAAATTACTCCTGTAGGGTATTCCTGTGTTTGTCATTATTAACACTTATTTGCAGGTAAGTTACCATCATTAGAACCTGAAGAACCTGAAGTATTACTTAAGTTACACTTGGAAATATATTTTTCATTTTATAAATTGAACATTAGTGAAGAGATACTTGTAGTTATAATTATTCATGAAAAATGTGAATATAGATTTGTTTACAAAAGAATTTTATAATTGGTCTTTTGAACCTGGGGCTATTTTTCAAGTTTGCATTATTAATTTAGGCAATGACATCTCATTCTATTCAGATGTAAACATGTACCCCTTTCCTAAGCTTTTGCTGTCTAAAATATCCAAAAGTCTAATCCATTACAAATCAGTATATTCCATCATTACTCCATAACTTTTTCACCATTAATTATTATTCATTATAATTTCAAAGCATAAATTTAGATTCATAGGACACTGTCTTGCCATATTATCTGTGTAACAAATTCTTTAGATTTGTTTCTACATTAAAATGGAAACAGTCCATATTTTTCTATAGTTTTATTCCTCTTTGTTATATATTGTCACTTCTGTGTTACAAAATAGAAAACCTTTAAAATGTTATAGTAAGTACCTTTTCTAAAAATGTAAATCCTTATTTCCCCATAAAATTTATTAATATCACACTGCATTCTGTTTCACTGGTGACACTGGCTCTCACAACAAAATAGATAGCTACAATCAGGCTTTCTTTTATATGAAACTCATCTTCTAATTGGCTTCCATTTTTTATTTAAGATTTATGTATATTAAACAGTAAATTAAACAATAAACCACTGATAAGTCATGAAAACTAAGCCAAAATACTACCTGCAGTATTCAAAATATTATGGTTAATCATTATGTTGCACCTTAAATGTCGTTTATCAAATTAAAGAAAACTAAAATTTCAAGTCAGACTCTGGCAATTTGATCATTTATGTACTGTTGTCCCTATTGTGGACCTCGGGATAATGTATATGTTCCCCAAGGTTGCTTTTGGTCAGAGTTTTCCTCAACTGTTCTTACTACTTCCAGTGTTACACACAGTCTTGGAGATTTTTTTTTTTTTACTATTCCACTTTTTATTTGCTATTTTTCTTATTTTTTAAATTAGTATTATAACGCCAGTAGAAATACGCTGTATCATATAGCTGTAGAATAAAATCTACAATTCCTATGTCTTATAAAAAATTCACTCCATTGTTTGCTAAACTTGTAGGAAATACACTTTGATATTTCTCCCCCTACTTGTTGGTTTACTTTAGCTCTTGGCCAAACATGTGAAGTTTTGATTTCCACGAGATCTTTTTTCCTGTCTGGATGAGGGGGAAGCTAAGAATACTTGATGTGACATTTAACCGAGGAAGTGGTATCTCAAGTAGAAATAGCTTTTTTTTTTTTTTGTATTGTTTTGGTTTTTTTTGGTGATACTGCTTAAATCTCTCTTACTACTCCTTTGAATGTTTTCTTTAGTATTTCTTATAAATTCGGTAAGTTTTCACACATGTGACTGGAGTAGGTAGCATTTGCCATTTGTCACAACCACTTGAAATATGTGTGAGCCTCTAATTGTGTTTATTTGTTTTAGAAAATAGTTGTCAAAAAAAATTTTGTCAAAAATACTTCTAATTGAATTCTGTCTTTATTTTACATGATACTGGAAGCAATTTTGCGGTAGTTTTAAGATGTGAGGACAAAAAAAATTGTACTTAAAATATTTATTTTCCCTTAAAGTTTGAATGAATTTTTCAAACATACATTTCTGTATAGAGTCTCAGTTATGAAAATTTGTTCCAGGTCTTAGATAATATTACACATTTGTATGTAATTTTGCTATATAAACATTTTATGTTTATTATGCATAATTAAATAATAAGACAAACTACCTTGGTTATTGTGGCATTAAGAATTCATTGTAGAGTGGGCCTCATTGTTCTTATCTTCAGTGTGCTCCAGCAGCATCCTGAGCTAAGAGATTGACTCCACAGGGGATCCTTCCCTCCTTTAGGATAATCTCTTCTGAGAGTTTTCATTTTCCTTCAGCTTCCTGTGCAGGCTCACAGGTTATACTGGGGGAAGCAGTGGCTGGAGCAAACTTGGATTTGCCCTGAATGATAATAAAAAGGAAAAAAAAAAAAAAAAAAACCACTCTAGGTGTTAGCCTATGTAGTGAAACATCATGTAGAGCCAGAGAGAAGTGAAATTATACATAGCATGTGAACAGCACACATTTATTTATCAGAAAAATCAGAGGTAGCATTTCTTTTGGGTGATTTTGAAGTTCTCAAAGAATAATGACACTACATAAAAGTAATCAAATGAAAATTTGTAGTATTAATATTAGGTAAAATTGATATTTAAAGCAATTTGATGCTACAAGCCTAGTTATATCAGAACAGACTTTAAATCAAAACTGATTTTGTCAGTGAAATAAGCTAGAAGAAAAAGGCTAATACTGCATGATATCACTTGTATGTAGAGTGTTAAGAAAAACAAACCCATAGAAACAGCAGAAAAGTGATTTTCAAGGACTAGGTTTGGTGGGGGCCCAGAAGTGAGGAGAGGCTGATAAAAGGGTACAGACATTCAGTTACAAGATGAATAAGATCTGAGGATCTAATGTAAAACATGGTGACCTGTTTCCAGTAAGACTGTTATGTAATTGACAGTTGCTAAGAGAATAGGATTTAAATGTTCTCACACACAAAAAAACAAAAAAACAAAACCAACATTAAAAAATATATTATTTGGGATCCCTGGGTGGCGCAGCGGTTTAGCGCCTGCCTTTGGCCCAGGGCGCGATCCTGGAGACCCCTCTGCCTCTCTCTCTCTCTGTGACTATGATAAATAAATAATAAAAATTAAAAAAATATATATATATTATTTTCATCATTTAAAGTATCAGTAAATACTATTTCATTATTTCATTTACCTCAAGCTTGTTGTCTCTTTAGATTCTACTCCTTCGTAACTGCTAATCCGCTTAATGGAATAGAACACGAATGGGCTAGGCTGAAAGGTTCGTCTGAAAGCCTAAAAATCCAGTTACTTTACAAACTTTTCATAGTATGATGACACCTGCGAGGCTTTCTTCCTACTGTGGTGAATTTGTCCTGGAAGGCGATGGTGCCCATGGCAGTTTGCCCTGTGGTGCTGGCTCCTGGTGAGCTGCCCCTTGCTGCTTGCTACCTGCCCACAGTTCAGCTAACCACAGGTAGATGTCAGTAGCGTGGCTGCTTTGTGAAGCTACATTTGGTCATTGGCGAGCATCAATGTTGCTTCAGAAGATGCTTCTAACATGTGTCAAGGTGATCCTTATGGAGTTGTAGATGTTTCTGGTAAGTTTAGGTGGGGTTTTTTGAGAGGTTGTCTAATAAAATGACCTAATTGTATCTTCTTTTCAGATTTTCCAAAATGAATTAAGAAAGTTGTACTGTATGTAAATGTATTCTTTATTTTGCCTAATGTTTTTTTTTTATCTGTTTCAGCAGAAACTAAATTCTTTCTGAACAACTATCTCATTTTCTCTATTAGTGATTTTTTTTTTTTAGTGATTTTTTTTTTTTTTGATCTCAGTGACTCTAGTGGTGGTTCTGATTTGGTTTAGTATATTTTATACTGTTTGTGTCTAATGTTATTTTTATACATTGCATGTTTTACTCAGACTCTTCTTCCCTGCCCTCTAGCCCCTAAGCATATAGGCTTTTTAAATTTTCATTTTGGCTGACAGGCTCTGTGCTGATACAGCACAAGTGTTTATGTCAGGTCTTTAGTTAAAGTGAGTAAATTTTTATCTAACAAAACTCATTTGAGTCAAAGAAAGTCTATGGACCTTTAAACAAATAGATTCCATAGCATTAAAAATTACAAATCTATTCAGATGTCTTTAAAAGGGAAAAAAAATCTGAGCTAATTCGTTCTGTTTATCATACAAGTAAGTTGTTTTTGTTTGTTGACGAGGCTAAAATAAGCATTGAGATCACAGATTAATTAGAAGAGCCATTTTGAACACAAAGTGACCACACATTCCCTCTGCTATCTCTTCAAGTAGAATCTAGACAAACATGTTTATCTAACCTGCTGTTGCTGAATCCCAAATCCAGTCATTATAAAAGGACCAAAGCTATCTTTGGGGATGGTCTTTCTACAAGGAATTACTATGGACAGTCCCCTGGGTGGTAGTTAGATATATCTGTATATATTGTGGCAGAAAGAAAGGCCTTAGAGATGAAAAAAATAGAAAATATTTTTTTGGGCAATAGTCTCTTGCATAATAAGCTATTCCTCAGACATTAGAGCTATTATCACACAACAAAACACTCTGCTGTGTAACTATCTATATCTCCTAGCGCCAGAACCTCACACAGAGTAGCTTATTAGGGAAGACTCTGTAATCGCCAAGAGGGACTGACAAGAATCAGTAGAATATCAGACACACCTTCCAGGGTGGGATTGAGTTTCACACGCTACAATGTGGGTGTCAGAGAAAATAACAAAGCGGAGGATAAAGTATATAAGAGCTTGACCAGTTGTCATTAGTTCATTGAGACTGTTGAGGTAGTTTCTATCATTTTGTTTTCAGATCCATTGTTTTCATGGATTCTGAAATATTGCTACTTTAGGGTCCGTAAAAAACTGCAGGAGAAAGAAACACTTGCAGCATTAACAAAATGGTGATGCAGTAGTTCCTATAAAGTGCAAGAAGGAACTGTGGCTTCTGTACCCGCCTGTCTTCTCGACATCATGCCCCTGATCGTTGGTGAAGCCAGACGCTACTTGCCATGGTAGCATGTGCCTGTATTGGCTTTGCCTTTAGAAGGTCTCTGAAAACAAGACTGTCTTTTTTTTCTAAATTATAAGGGAATGTAGCCCAAACTGTTGGCTCTCTCCTATTTATGAGAAGTACTATGTCTGTGAGAAGTTCTAGAACAAGAAATATTCCTAGATATGAATCCTAGATTCTTTCTTTCTTTCTTTCTTTCTTTCTTTCTTTCTTTCTTTCTTTCTTTCTTTCTTTCTTTCTTTCTTTCTTTCTTTCTTTCTTCTTTCTTTTCCTTCTCCTTCCTTCCTTCCTTCCTTCCTTCCTTCCTTCCTTCCTTCCTTCCTTCTTTCTTTCTTTCTTTCTTTCTTTCTTTCTTTCTTTCTTTCTTTCTTTCTTTCTTTCTTTCTTTCTTTCTCTTTCTTTCTTTCTTCTTCCTTTCCTTTCCTTTCCTTTCCTTTCCTTTCCTTTCCTTTCCTTTCCTTTCCTTTCCTTTCCTTTCCTTTCCTTTCCTTCCTTTCTTTTCTTTCCTTTCTTCGCTTTGTAAGAAAACAATACTATGCTCTTCCTTACTACAGAGCAACGAGTGAGCTATCACAGAAATAAACCAGAATCTCTTATTCTGTGACATAACATGTAACCTGATACTTTTCCCTGCAGGGAATTTAAACCTAATATTAACCCCTATTCTTGCCCCTTAAAGTTTAATTCCTTACTTTTAATTATTTTGACTTCAATCTTGCTAAACAACCCTCATCCCTCCTTTTGTATCTTTTGTACATATGACACTGGAGATCTCTCACTGAGTAAGATTTAAAAATATTTGGTGAACTGTACTTGGCCCTTTCTTTCCTCGGTATGTTTTGTTTTTTCATCTTAAGTTACAACATTTAATAAATATATGAAATGTCCTAAAACAAATTAGAATTTTCTATTGAGAGAAAATGTGATTCGTTTTCAGTATTTGTACTTAAATCAATCCCTTGGATTGTTTTTTTGGGGGGGTAAAAAGTGATTGATGCTTAATTTTGAGAATTTTTTAGATCCTAAAAACTTGATAGCTTTAATTTTCATTAAAGGAATGATTATATCCCACTTTCTACTTCCAAATTATGCTTTTCATTTGATTTGAAGTTACATATCAGCAAGCCTGGACTATAGGGCCTATGGATTAGGTGGATGCCAGACAGCAAGAAGTCCACGCCGGAGAGTTGCAGTTTTACCCTAATGGCAGTGGGTAGCCGGAATTTTAAGCAGGAAAGGGACATACTTACATTTTGCTTTTCAAAGATCATGGATGCAGTGCAAATGGTGAGCCAGAGGGGGACAGATCAGGGGACAGGAGGTCATGTAAGAAACATTTGCAAAGGTGCCCACAGAACGTGGTGAATGCCCAACCCTGAACTGGCAGTGTGGCCAGGGATGGAGAGGGAGGCTGATTCACATGCTTTTCAGGAGCTGAAACATGTGGACTTGGGAACCAAATCAGTGAATTCAAGGGCAGGCTGACTGATGCATGCCACCCTTGAGATGCCAGGGCCAGGGCCACAGGATGAGTGGTGGTGCCATTCCCGAGGTCTTCACTGCTGGCAGAAGAAGGTCCCGTCAGCATCATGAGTGCAGTTTGGGTGGTGTGAACTCTGAAACACCCATGTGTCGTCTTCATGGAGGTGTCAGTAGGTGTATGATGAGTGCTAACATGTAGAATTGAAGGCATCCATAGGAGCCAGATCTCCCTTGGAAAATGTGGCAAATGAGACATGCAGAGGGGCAAATAGCAAGTGTAAGAGACTGAGAAGTAGCTTCCAGAAATGGAAGGGACCTCGGTGTGTCAGGGGAACGGTGCTTGGCGGTGCCAGACATTCAGGAACATAGGGGCAGTGCGGTCTCCCTGCCTCAGTCACGAGGAGGTCACTGACTCTCTCGGGAAGACCAGTTCTAGCGAAGGGATGGGAGCAGATGCCAGGGAAGCACAGAAGGGAAGACATGGTAAGAATGCAGGTTGGCTGCTCTTGAGGAAGGTTGGGCTTGAGGACTGCCCTGTGAGAACGCTTGGGAGACGCTTGGAGGGCAGGTCAGTGGGAGTACATTGTAGTTGCTTGTTTGTTTTTGTTTGCCTAGGGTTGCTTTTTAATTTTATGTGAATGCTTCCATGTCAAGGGGATAGCGCCAGCTCCAACCGTGAACTTGAACACTGGGTTGTACCTCATGGCCAGGATGGTGCATCTGAGATTTGGGCTACGTGCAGCGTAAGGGGCACTGATGGTATTTTTGGAGCAGTTCTGTGTGACTTGGTGGAAGCCCTTGTGACACAGAGCCATAGCTTTAGAGCTGCTGCTGTGACGATGTCTCTGCATTGTGGGGGCTGCACAGCACCCACTTCTACTTTTGTTGTGATAAAACTTTTGAATCGAGAACATAGAGATTGTGTAATGGTATAATTCTGGCTCCCTGTCTCCACCCCCCCAACCATTAGGATTTTATTTGTTTTATAGGAAGAATTTCTACAAAGCCTATATTACTTTAATTGTTATATGCAATTTAGAAATTTGCTTAGCACCAGCTAACAATCTGGTGTAGTCATGTAACAAACACTCATTTTTAAATGCAGTCTTTTAAATTGTGACATCTTTTCTATGATTTACTCTAAACAATTTTTGTGAGTGTCTTGGGGTTCTTCTCAGACCAGTAAATCTGACGGGCTACTCTAGTGACGTCACAAGCCAGTGGAGGAGCTCAGCTGTTTATTGTGATGACACCTGACTCCCCTATGTATTTACAGCCCACTCAATTTCTTTTACCTTTCTTTTGTTTGTTTGACTTATTCCAAGTAATCATATATATGGCACAACTCTTTTATCAGTTGCGGGCTTAATTATATCTTCCGTGTCCATTTGTGTGAAAATTTCTGTTTGGCTATTTTAGGTTGACCCTCTCTCTACCTTCTTCAAATCTCCACGTTTCTAGAAATGTAGAACTCTACTGGAATGGTCCTGCCCAGAGAAATGTAATAATAAGGATCATGTGGGTCTTGGAGTTAGTGTGTGTATGATATGAAAAGAGAAAGCAAATCTATCACTCCTTAGGATGAGATAGGCTACATGATTTGTTTCTGTGACTTAGGGTGTATTACAACTGCTAAGTGTTGGTGTCAGTTGTGCTGCACAACTAAAAAGTGGAAGTAAGTCATCTGTATAGTTCCACAGGTTGATACATGCTTTTTATTTGCTTGTTTTTATTCAAGAACATTGTGTATGGATTTATTTCAATCTTAATGTTATTTTGGCTGCTTTATTTCATCATTAATTATGGTTATCACAAAATGGTTATTATGGCTATATCAATTTTTTTATTTTAGCTTGTTTTTTAACATTAAAAACGAAAAGTGCATTCATTTCCCTTTCCAAATTGCGATGGTTCTGACCATCTTGTCACAAATTTGGGCAGCATTTCTGTGAGTACAAGTAAGCATAGTAGCAGTGATCACCGTAGTGCTCCTGAAGCAGGTCCGATTTAGCATTGGCTATGGTGTGCTCCTGACGCGGTCGAGGCAGCCTCCTTTCCCTAGGCTCACGCTGCATCCTTCAGGAAGGAGGGACCCAGAGGCACCAAGTAGGAACGGCAGTAATGAGTGTGTCATTGGGAAGGTATCCTCCCAGACTCGGGGGCCGTGCGCCTGGGCCTGAGAAATATATGGATGATATCAACATATACATATACATATATATACGTATATATACATATATATATATACGTATATATATAGTTTTAATTACGTGTTCCTTTCAGTTAGTGATTTCTGTATGGCTGTTGAAGCACAATGTTATTAATATAGCAATTATGCAACTCAAATCTTACTTCTTGAGTGACACATGCTTGTTTTTAGCTAATACGTGCACACACACACATCACCTTCCTTGCATCCATTTTTAACAAAACAGTTTTTTAAAACATTGCATGCTCTGATATCGAAGAGATTCAAAACAGGGTTCCAATTTTTTTAAGGTTTGGGTTCGTTTTGTTGTTTTGGGGGAGAGGGTTTGGTTTTGTCTTTTTTTTCCCTTAGTTTTTTTTTTTTTTTTTTAGTTTAAAAGTGGAATATATGTTTTCTTTAGCTGTAAAAGCACAATCAAGGCACCATGATAAGTGAGTCAGTGTTGTAAAAGTAAAACGAATTTTGCCTTCACTCACATGAGCTATAGAAGGAGGAAGCTTTATTGTCCCTGGGAAAGTGATAAGGCAGAGTAATTGTATATTATACTGTCCCGGAACATCTGCCTGAAGACTGTTGGAGCAATTCATCTATCATGGGCGATACAGCATGTTTTGTCTTTTTGCTTTAACCCGTCCCCACTGCTGGCCTGCGCGGAGGTTTTGATAGGGCCTGCGCCTGGGCCGGGGCTCACATTAATCAGTCCCCTTGTTCAACACTCCAGCTGACATAATTACAACCTGCGCACAGCAGTTATTCAAGCCGAGTCCTTGTCACTCGTGGTGCGAAACTACACAGCTCCGATCCCGGAGGAGATTGCCTTATCACACAGAACAAGGGCTCGCAGGAGTCGGAGAGAATAGAAATGGGAAAATGTCTTCCGGGAGTACTATATATTCCTTTAAAATAAGACATTTGAGAGACTTACAAGGGACAAAGGGAAGTATTGTGTGCAGAGACCGAAATGAACCGGTTATTATTTTTAAATGGATTACGTGGAGCATTTTGTAAAGATGGACATAGATTATTAAGTAAGTCCAGTGGCCCCTCACCATCAGTGACTGGCTCCTATTAACTGTTTCTACAGAGTGATCCTAGAACTTCAGAATGATAAAAGCTTTAAATGCTCCTTAAAATAAGACTCAGTTTCACACAAAATTAATAAAGTATTCACTTGTAATCTACTATCAAGCAAATACATACTGGACTCAGGGAGCTTTGTAAGGAACAGAACTGGAGTCAGTCAGGGAAAGAGTCTTTCAAAAGACTTTCAAAGGCAGGGAAGTTGGAGGCTTCCCGTGGCAGTGCAGCAAGGATTCTGGAGAGAGGGGCTGCTGGAGGACTAGCTGGTTTCTCTCCTGTCCCACCTCCTCGCTCTGATCCCGCCTGCGTGCATTTCCAGCCGGTGCCTCCAGTGCAGCAGGTGTGAGCGATGCATTCTCCTTTGGCCACATAAGACGTATTTAGAATTTTAGGGCAGTGCACCAGCCCCGCGCGCCTGGCTAGACTACCAGAGTCTGAGCACGTGGTGATCTCTGCCACCGGGGCCGTAAAACCCGTCAGCTGCACTGGTACCCTCACATGCAGGAATTTGCTGCTGTTTTATTTTTCTCTTTGACATTATTAGATTGTTCCAAGTAAAAGCAAGCTCTGGCCTAGACTCTCAGTAGTAGCGAAACGTATTTTTGGTTCAGTGAAATTTTACTTTACACACACGAAATGTGCTTCGTAAAGCAGCCTCCCCCCCCCCCCCCCCCCCGATTGCTAATTTCAAGCCATAGTTCAGTAATGTAGGACTTTGGTAGTTTGGGCCCCTCGTGCCTCTGGGATTGCATGGACCAGGACAATTGGGCTACACCTCCCTGCACCTCCGCGGCATGCACCCTTCTGCTCAGAAGGCTTCTCCACGTGCCTTTCCTGGTTTTACAGGATTGCATTTTGCTAAGCTTAGCCAGGTAACAGAACAGGAAAGAATAAAACTCATCCCTGTAAAGCAAAGAAATGCCAAGTGGCAAAGACTTGGGTGGGGACTGTGTTTTTCGAGGGGCCGGTGGCAGGATGGGGCTGAAGACAATTTCTGCTGCACTTACCACCCGCCAGACCGAAGGTTAGTGTCAGGAGGCCAAACAGTGTGTAGGGCTAATTCGATGTTTTGATTTTCACAAATCATGGTCTTCACGCGATACTGTTTGCTTGGCTGAGAAAAAGGGTTTTTGTTGCCAAATAAGTTTGAGAAACACACTATATATATCGTACTCGTCATCTACCCCCTTTAGGCTCATCATTTACTGCTCATCATGAGCAGCGTGGAATTCCTGCTGTTGAAGTTTCCCCCTTTCCCAGACTGGCAATGAGCAGGCAATGAGAAGTGAAACGGTTAGCAAGATGTATTTTTCCTTCTGGAGCTGAAGAAGAATCAAGGAGAAATCGAGGTCCTCCAGGGCTTGCACTTGCCAGTGGTCCTTCCTCCTTCCATGGAATGCAGAGGACAGGCCACGTCTGGCCACACATTTAAATCTGTCTTCTTCTCTCACTTCACACATGGATGAGGGAGGCCATTCTTGAAATGTTACATTCTCACAAAATAATTTGGGATTTTAGCAGAGTTCCATGTGGCTTCCTACCATTTGCCTCCTTGTGATTTTCATTGTTTCACAGAGTGGAAGGTGGGAAGGGGGTTTTTAGGTTTGAAGTAGATTATTTCTCCTTACAGGTTGTGGATACCTTGAGCAAAGATTGAATAGAGAAGTCATGTAATTGGACATGACCATGGGGCTAAGAATCGTGGGGGCCAGTGGGTGGCAGGTTACACGGTCTCTGGGAACAGAGGTAGTGGCGGAGCACTGGGCATAGTCTTCCATGACGAACTTGTCTAATGTGGTGCCATATCCATGGGCAAGCGTGTGCGTAATCTGTCTCCTTAGAAATCAGTTGAAGTCAGTAAGGCATTTTAAACAGTATAGAAAGCAAGGTGATTTTAGACTGTTATCAATGAAAAATGCCACTGAAGGGGGTGTAGCAGGGGACAGGTGAGATCTTCAACTCTGTTTCAAAAGTCACTTTCATGTTATGAAGCACACTGTTGATGTACATGACTCATCTGTCAAATGGAATTGTCTATGAGGGCAGAACCAACATGATTCCTTTTTATGTTTCCTGTTTTGTGCGTGGTAGGCACTAAATTAAATATATGTTGAATAAATTCATTTTGAGAATAGGAAGTCAATATATGTGAAAGTAGACTTTTTTTTTTTTTTTAACTACTGTATACTTTCTATATGAACTAAAGCAGTAACTGGACTTATGTGACTTCTCTTTTGAATACTGCCTCCCAGTGAGTGGGTTTGGAAGCCTGGCCGTGTTCCCATGGTTTTTAGACCAGCACCTAACTGTGCAAATGCACAGAGGCCTCCTGGGAGTCACATGTAGGCTGGTGCGGTGCTGCCGTTGGGCAGCTTTCTCCATGAGCACACAGTTGTGTCTCAGCTGCACTCTGACCATGGCTGTGAATATGTGGATAGCACCATAGCCTGGAACCCCGATCCTTGTGTCTACTCTGGAGAAATAGAACATGATCAATAATGCATTGCTTTTCATCCACTCCTGTGCTGAACAAATTCTTTTTGCTTATAAGACATGGTTCTGTTTTAGCATCACATGATGCTCATCACCTTCTATCATGTAACAAACGCTATCATAATCATGATTGAGAAATGGAAAGAGAAAATGCCTGAGTCCTTGTGGTCATAGTCCTCAAGGAATTGGGATTTATGGATAACAGGAATATATGTTGAAGTCATGAATATAAGTGGTCTGGTAGGAATTTTCCTATTAAATAAAAGCTACCCGTTAAGGGGGAAAATGAAAAGAAAATTCATAGAATTTAGAGCAGGGTGATCCATAAACTATCCAATTAAAATTTAAAGGAAAAATTCAGGACATTGTGGTTTCTGATTACTTTTGATACCTATAAACTCTTTTTGTCTTAGCTAAAAAAAAAAAAAAAAAAAAAAAGTTAATTTTGGATAATTTTGTAAGTAATTAAACATGCCATTATTTTTAAATGTCTATTTTACTTAAATACCCATAAACTTAGGTTGTACATTATTTTTACTATTTGAAAAGTCAGAGTCTCACTGCTACACCCCATTCCCTGAGATAACTATAATCATTAATCATTCATATCCTGATCCTGCTGGAGATAACCTTATTCCTCTCTTTCTTGGTTTATAGGCAGCATCTGGCTATTGTAACATATCCAAAAAAGTTAGCTCGATTACCCCTTCTGATACACTCCTCCTCTCTTCCCTGTTTTTACTATAATACCCTGTTTGTTAATCCAAGTGATTACCTTTACAACTCAACTTACTGTACTTAAATCTTTTATCTGATTCATCAGTTTGAATTGTCTCTATGTAAACAGGAGAATCTTTGTATTTAGAGTTTTCCCGACCTCTGTTCCCAGCTTATGTTGACTATACTGTTTATTGTTTATAATATTTACATTTGATACAATACTTTACTACTATCCACTTCTTTTTGAAATACATGTTCTGATCATATTTGCTTTATACATGAGTAAAATTTAGAAGATATTCTCATGAATCTTCCAAGTGATCTAAACATATACTAAGCAAACATGAAAGTTTCCTGATTTGGAAACATTTCCATAAAGATAATTAACAACATCGATATAGTATTACTACCATTTCCTCCTTTACACATTTAATGCATTTATATATCCATGTGACTATGTATATAACTTTAAAAAGCTAGAAAAAGCCATATATGTATTTATCTGGGACTTGTTTTATTTTTGTTTTAATTAAATTGGAAATTTTTCCATGGTGGGACATAAGGTTTACCTTATTTTATTTGATAGGCTTTGTCCAACAAATAAGGGTGAATGATGAGTAGCATACACACCAGGCCTTTGTCAACAGCATTTGCTGGGAGAAAGTCATAGACAGGTGCATGGCTATTATTCCTCCCTTCAGCCTGTGTCCATACCTGTTCTACTCTGAAGCAACACTTGATTTTATAGTGTTGGATGTCATACTGGGAAAGTTCTGACTCTTTGGCTGTGGAACTCTTCAGCTCCACCACTGGGGGAGTACCATCCTTCTTAGGTGTGTGTTCAGGGTTGTGGTTGAGCAGTCCAGTGACCTGGCCGACCAGGCCTCTTGCCTTGTCCTGACACCACTAAACATTCATGGTTGGGGAATACCCTCTCTTTTCCTGTAATCAGGCTGTGTCCTCCCAGTGTCCCACCAGGATGTAGTTGGCTTCCAGGAAGCTCGTAAGATGCCACCACCTCCTCTGGGAAACAGGCTTGAAAATTAACCCTTACCCTCAGCAGTGTTGAATCCCACAGAGTGGATTACCATAAATTACTGACCCATTCCTCTGTTAATAGATCTCTAGTTTTAATTTTTTTCCTAAAGTTTAGTGTGTTTAGCCTAATGTTATAAATAATAGCTCAATGATTCTCCGTGTGGCTAATTTCTAGAAATTGAATTCCTAAATCCAAGAATATTTGTATATTTTAATTTTGAAGGCTATCTTCAAATGTCTTCCAAAAGCTATTGGATATTGTCACCAGTGATAGATTTTTCCCTTACCAATAATTAATGTTACCAATCTTCTTAAATTTTGCCCCTCTGTTACACTAGGCTTTGATTTTCATTTCTTTGGCTACTAGAGTCATTGATTACCTTTTAATGCTTACATAACCTCTTATAGATCCCCAGTTACAGATTTCTTACTTATGCTCTTCATCTGGTTTTTGAGATTTTTATCTTTTTTTTAAATTATTAATCATAGGTACTCATTTTGTAGTCTTTTTATTAAGCATTTGTCTTTATGTTGCATATATTCTCTCTATTTCTTTGACTTGTCTTTTAACTTTATTTATAATGTATTATGCTATATGGCAATTTTAACTTTTATGAAGTGTATTTTGCTACATCATTTTGTAGCATTTGGGTTTTGAATTTAGGAATGCTCTTTGCAACCAAGATTATAAAAATATTTTCTTGTATTTTCTTCTAGCACTTTTATAATATAGTGTGCTTATGTTAATGTTAAAATCCAAATGGCATTTATTTTTACATGGTTAGGGCCATAAAAATCTAATTTGTTTCTCCCCATACAGCAGGCAGTTGACTCAACACCATTTATTATATAAAACCCATCGTTTCCTTATTGATCTGAAATGACATCTTTATCCCTTATATACATGGATCTTTGTGCTGTCTATTCTGGTGATTTATTTGGTTCAACACTTCAAATGACATTCATTTTCTAAACATCATCGATAAAATGTTTCATTTTAGGCAGGGGAATTTGAAATTCTTTATTCTTACAGCTTCTCACCAACTTTAAATTTAAACAGCACAAATGTTCTGTAGTCTAAAATTATCAGGCTTTTTCCTTATGGGTCCTTGAGTGAGAACAGAATTGGTAGAGGACTGTATGCCTCGGGCTGCGTTACGTAAACTGTGAACAGGCCTTGAGCTTATATATTGGAGCACATTCTTCCAACTTGCAGTGACTTGGCAGCTTTATGTTCCTCTCTCCCACAGAGATTTTCTTGTTTTTCTTAGACTGGTTTTTTGCCCAGTAAATTTATAATTAAATACTACTGGTTAAAAAAATATGTGATGAACTTAAGTTTAATTTACATAAATCCTTTCTTTGGGTTATTCCTTATTCATTTTGAATTACTATTATAAAGATATAGTAGAAACCCCTTTCCACTGAAATTTTAGATAAATACGTACTACAGTGCATAGTATTGATGCTCTTGTTCCAATACATAAAACTTAACTACAGAGTAATTATTTTCAAGGATAGGAGTCCAAAGACTATTCCAAACAGGCAGAAGAAGAAATTGCATTTCTCAACGTGTACACGTATGTTCACTTATATAACTGTTTTGGGAATCTGTTTTTATTCAAGTGAATTGAAATTGCTTTTCATATATAATTAGCAATATAATTGCTAATAATGATTCTGATAGTTGAACTGTCTTGCATTTAATAGAAAGACTAGTAGTAGTAATAAAAAAAGAATTGAGTACCTACTGCAGTTTCTGAACATGCTTAATGTAATTTACCGTAATGCTCCTGACAGCCTTATGAGATATATGTATTATTCCCCTGAACCTAAAGAGTGCTCTGTGTTCAAAAAGTTTGAGAATCAAAGTGTTGAACAAAACTGATGTGTTTCTTTAAGTAGAACTTACAGAATTTTTATGTCAATTTACATATATAGCATGCCAAATTGTTACCAGAAGATTAAGACCATCATTAATTTCACTCAAGCAAATTTTAGAATGTTGAGGTGGATATGTAGCTTCCTTTGGGGAAATAGTAAACTCAGATTTATTTAGGACCTCTGAGTGCCGACACCTTCTATATATCTGGGCCAGTCTGTGTTTGAGCTTCTTTATCAGAAAGATCATATTATCAGTACATATTAATAAGTACATAGGAAATAACTAGTTGTATTTGGGATATTAATTTATTATTGGCCTAGGTCTCTCTGGTTCCATAATTAGCTCAAGATGTTTGCCATTAAGACTGCTGAAGGCTACAGTCTTATGACTGACTCCATAATGGCCTGGGTAGGACACTGATCCTGCTATGATGGGAGGAAAAAGAACAATGTAGAAGGATGAGCTCTACCAGATGTGAGCCTCCTGTATGCAGCCTGGCTTATTAAAACAGATTGGTACATGCACAGACTGACCAGCTCATTATAATAGAAAGTCCAGAATTAGCTTCAAACAAAATTAGATGACATTTCAAGTCAGTGGAGGAAAGATGGACTATTAATGAATGGTATTGAGAGATCCAGCTAGTACTCTGGATCTATACTTTGTACCACACTCTACGATGGTTTTGAAATGGATCTAATACTTAATGTCAGGTTATATAACTATAAAAGTACCAGAACCAAATGTGGGACAGGTCTTTTTATAACTTTCAACTAAGGAAGGCATGGAACAAAATCTAAAAACTTCTGCTTTACCATAAGCATGGTCAAAAGAAGAAAAAAATACCTAGGGAAAAAGTATGTGCAGCTTCTGTCATAGTCAATCTCCTTAATTGTATAAGAGAATGACTAACAACACTATAAAAGAAAGCAGATCAAAATACAAAACCAGTGCATTGGAAAAGAGAATACATATGGCATTTCAATATTTGACGATACTTAGCTTCATTCATTATAAGAAAAATGCAAATTCAAATGTAAAAATTAAAAAATGAAACTCCAGTGAGCTGGAGTTTTTTTCTCCTACCAAATGAGCAAAAAATTGAAAGTTTGGTAACACATTTCATTGGCAAGAATGTGCAGAAACAGCATCTCTCAAACATTGTTGGTAGAAGCATAAATTGCTACAACTTCTCTGGAGGGCAATTTGGCAGAATTTATCAAAATTACAAAAACATATGCCCATTGACATTTGAAACACTTCCACTTGGCATCATGAAATTCTCTTGGCATCCTGAGAAATAGAAAGTGTTTTAGAAGATTATTCATTTCAACCTTGTTTACACTACTAGCAAGTGATTGGAAACAACCTAAATGCCCATCAGTAGAGGATCGCTTAAATATAATATGCTGTATCCAGACTGTGTGGCTATTAAAAAAAAAACAGAGAAGAAGAAGGAGTGGAGGAGGGAGTCGGAGGGAGGTGGAAACAACCTAAATGCCCATCAGTAGAGGATCGCTTAAATATAATATGCTGTATCCATACTGTGTGGCTATTAAAAAAACAGAGAAGAAGAAGAAGTGGGGGAGGGAGTTGGAGGGAGGCTGAAGGCAGCAACAGGGGGCTTTCTCATGCTGAAGTGGCAAGATCTCCTGTGCTACATCCTTAGGTAAGGAAAGCAAGATGCTGACTAATGCTAGGCCAGCAAGTTTGTATACCAGGAGGGTGGCGATAAGAATGTACAATATATTTGCAGTCATTTTTAATTCTCCCAAAAGATTGATAAGAAGTTAAAAATTGTACCTGCCTGGGGCAGTGGGGGCAGAGGTGGTGGATGGGAGACTTTCACTGTATCTATCCATTGTTAGACTTTTTGTTTGAAATACACAAATGTGTGTTTGTTCAACAGCTTCACTGGTGCTTTTTGTTTTAATAACCAAAATAACATATATCAAAAGAGGGAAAACATTCAGAATTTTTCTATGCTTCCTTTTTCGTAGTTCAAATATAACATAAATTTAACCTAATGTTTTTTGTGTAATATGCAGTGAGTTAGCAAGTAGTACTAAAAAATAATTTTGCAGAGCTCTAGAAGCACTTTTGATATTCCAGTTATTATTTTGAAACACACTGCCTTTGAACCAAATAAAATATTTCCTTTATTACATATATTTTCAGAAGCCTTGAAATTAGTTCCCATTTTGGTCCTTTGCCCATTGCCCAGCTTGTATTTTATGTAATACGTTGCACATTACTCTCTGTATGTATATATTGTAAGCTGCCTCAGGATTGTCAACATGTCATACTCCTGAATCTAATTCTGAGTTTCCTCATAACTTTCCCATTCACATTGTGCATGTAGATCCTGGTACCAGCAAATCCTGCGTGCATCCCTAACCCCTGTAGGGAGCCTGCAGCCAGCACTCAGGCATCTAACTTCAGTGGAAACTGTGGCTTCCAATGCCAATTCCCAATGTCTGTCCTTTTCTTGTACCACACTGTCTTGGTTACTATGGCTTTGGAATAACTTCTGAACTCAGAAAGTGTGAGTATTCCAACCTAGTTCTTTTTTGAAACTGTATTGGCTCTTCTAGGCCTGTGCATTTCCATATGAACCTTAGGATCAGCTGAGGTAAGACATCCAGCTGAGACTTTGACAGGGAGTGCATTGAATCTGTGCATCATTTGAGGAGTATCACCATCTTAGCAATATCAAACCTTCCAGTCTATGAACATGGGACAGAAATAAGTTCTTTACGAAAAAAAATCGATGTCAAAGTGAAAACATGATTCAGTCACCCAGTCCTAATGATTGTGTACCCAGTTGGCTTAACTGCTGTCATGCCTAGTGATTTAGTCATGACCCTGTTTGAAACCATATCATAGGGCATCCCTCCTTCTCCTGCACAGCCCATCCTTGATTAGCACCACTTCAATTTACCATGCTAATTCCTACTCATAAGTTTTATTTTGGGGAAGAATGAGCATTTTTGGGCTGAATAGCATTAAGAATTACTTACCAGAAGGTGTCCAATCTATTTATTATTCCTCGAGTTCTGGGACATGTTATGTGAGGTTCTCAAGTGCAGGGACTGAAGTTTGCCCTTACTTACTGTAGATATTCTGCTTTAAATGATATTGGCATAATGTCATCACTTTTACTTCTTAGGCTTTGACTGGAATAGTTTGCTTTTGCAGGTGTGAAAGGCTCAGTTTTGTCCCAATATTTTAAAAAGTTTTATATGGCATGACATTAAATGCAGAAGAACAAATTTTGATTGCATACCAATACACTGTCATCCATGCAATACATAAGATGTATCTTTTTATTGCAGACAGACATTACCTATTTTATGTTCTTGTTAGCTTGTATTTAATGTGTCTTATCTATTCATGTATAAAAATTTTAAAATAAACGTACATGTATTATACATAAAATATATGAGGAGTATATATAGTATAAATAAAAATATATATGTATGTATATGTAAATATATATGTGTATGAAATGGTCCTTACTACCTTGTAAAATATCAAGTTCCACACCACGTCTTTCTTGTTCTAGTCTATATTTTTAAATAAAAAGAAGCCTCTCACCTTTTTAAATTCTCCCTCCTCCACTTTACTTGCTTCACCATTAGTCTTCTGAATGTTAGCTTCCACATGCTGTTTAGCTACAGAGATACAAGAGATGTTGTTTTATTTTTGTCCAAGATTCACCCCTTCCAAAAACAAACCACTCTGTTTTCAATGTCATCTCTTCAAGACCTTCACTGATGATGAGAATTCATTGCTTTATATTGTCTTGTATTTAAGTACGCATTATAAATTGAAGTTGGTGGGTTTTGGTGATTCTGACTTCCTCACTTGATCAAGATTGTCTTTGCTGATTCTTAATGCCTAGCTTTTTCATAAGGAAATAACATAGGTGGCACCAAAGAGTGGGTAGTCCTAATGAACGCACTAAGTACAGCGGGAGCTTTTTGTTTTCACTCCCTGGTGTCAGTAAACACTGGTGAGTTGAGGGGGTGTCATGGAGAACAAATGGGAAATCTGCAGAGTTAAGGGAGTAATTTGGAACAGTCACTCAGCTCATTGCAGAATTCAAAAAAACGGTCCTCTTCCTTTCAGTTATCACAAAAGTAAACATTAGTTTCATCCATCTTCAAGTGTTTTCCTGTGTTACTTCTGTCAACATGATGTCACTATTCCAAGGATATTTATACAATTAAGAGACTCTACCCTTTCCTTTGAATGTGCCTGGTATCTTGTATATACAAATATGTAAGGAAGGCAGTCTTCAGCACTCTCTAACTGTACCCTTTGATAGTCATCTCATCTCTTGATGCCCCCTTTCCTTCTCTGCAAAATGTCTCGCTGTCTCTGCCTCTAAGAGCAGTTACTGTGATAACATCAAAGTAGCAGGCCAGTGACAAGTGCAGAGGACACATGAGGTGCTTACTCATTTACTTAGTACAGTGATAACTAAAAAATAGGGATTTTTAAAAAGATTTTATTTTATTTGAGAGACAGAGTGAGTGAGAGAGAGTGCACATGAGCAGGGGCAGAGGGAGAGGGAGAAGCAGACTCCCCTCTGAGCTGGGAGCCTAACATGGGGCTCGATCCCAGGACTCTGGGACCATGACCTGGGCTAAAGGCAGACGCTTCACCAACTGACCACCCAGGTACCCCACCAATAGGGATTTATAGAGAAAGCAAGTTTGGTAATTCAGTAGAGGCAAGAAAGAGGCCATATATGCATATTTTTACAAACTTAACGTATATTTAGTCTAAGTTCTAAGGGGAACTGAACATAAAGCTTGACAGAGCCCTTGCCGAAGGCAAAGCTTAAAATAGCAGAAAAAAATCTCTGTTGTTGTTCTGGTTCTTTTTTCTTTTTAAAGGTGTTTGTTGTTATGAATTTTTAATATAAATATTAATATATAATTAAAATATATTTGGAAAATAGAAGTGGGCATTGCTGTACCACTGCATTAACATTTTACTGTGTTTCTTAGTAGTCTAGCTATAGAGGAATTTGTCTGTTAGTCTTTCTAACTCTAGATAATTGGGCACATGCGTTTCAGGACAAACTGCCTGGGGATGGAAGGGCGGGTAGCCTAACCTTTTCCAAGGGAATATCTTGGGTCCGGTTATAGGACTGTTCTCATGATGCAGGATGCCCATTCTTGAGGAAACTATTTGCGTTTTCACTTCTTCTGGATGTCACTAGGAAAGGGCACCTGGTCCCTCTGCATCTGTGGGATGCTGTTCCCAGCGCTGCTGTTGTGAACCCTGCTTTGCTTCCCTGATGTGCTTCCATTCCCTCTCTTCATGAGTGAAGAGACATCGTGTTTGGTGGGTCTCTAGAGTTCTAATGTCATCTGTTGCCTTCACCTGTGAGTGTTAGTATCACTGCTTTAAAATTGTTGGGTCATAACCATTTTTGCATCCATCACCGACATTCCTAGGGCACGTTCCTGCAAAGTCAGCATTGCAGTGCAGCTGAGTACTACACACAAATGTAATCCTACTTAGAAGTGTTGGGGTAGCACAGAGCCTGGTGAAGCTTCCGGGTAGGACCTTCCGTCATCTGGTGTGTGCGTTGTGGCATGAGCTTGCTAACTGCTGCTTTCCAACCTTAGCGGTCCCCAGACCTTCACGTCAAACAGTATCCTGCAGGACTTTGTTCTTTGGCAGTACCCTCCAGAGATGCTGATGATTCTGTGGCTTGATTTGTTTTTTCTTTTGCCATTCAATTTTGCTCTGTGGGAGATTGAGGCCAGCCTGATTTTCTGTTTCTTTCTGGTTAAGTGCACCCCCACCCACCACCAACCCACGTGGATTTGTGCAGTGGCCTTTTTAGTGCTATTCTAACAAAAACAAAAAGCAGCCGCGTATGTGTTCAGCAAGGGTCTAGGTGTGCAACGCCTGATGCAGAGATTCACGGAGGGATGGAGGGGCAGGTGGAGAAGTTTGCTTCTCAGGAAAGAGGCCTGTTCCCTGTTCCCTGGGCATTTCAGGGCTGGCATTTCTGAGCGTGTAGGAAAACAGTAGGAGAGGAGCCTCTTCGTGGTGCCAGGGCTGTTTGGTGTATACTGTACAGGGCCTGCATTGTAGCTCTCACTCCCTGGTGCTTGGAAACCTGCACCACGCTGGAAAGCTCCCTGGCACTTAACACACTGCTGCTTTTCTATCTGTGGACTGTTTTAGAGCTCACTTAACAGGACTTAAAAGCCAAAGCTGCTTTGTTTCCTTAGTCCTCTCAATTCAATGGAGGCAGCAATGCTTTCCTTTATACCACTCCTCCCTGGTGAAAGGTGTGTTCTTGGGGTTAAGGAAACTCCTTCAGTGCCCTCAAGTGGCACCAGAATAATTTGATATTAGAATCGTAGCACCTGGGATTTTGTGCTTCCAGTTCTGCATAGAATTCAATCACTAAGGTAAAAGACCAGCTTAAAAATTAGCACCAGAGCTAACAGAAACTAACAGCCTCATGGGATTACCCTATCGTACACGTTGAAACTACTGGCCGAGAACAACACGTAGACTGGTGCTTGGCGCACAGTAAGGCCTACATTGACTGTCGCTGATAGCATTGTTTCTGATCTCATGATACTCATGATACTGATTCTACCTTAATTTGGATTGCTTTTCTTTCCTACTTGGTAGGTCAAACTGTGCCGAAAATATCCGCAAGCACATTTTGCACACTGGCAAACATGAAGGAGTCAAGATGTACAACTGCCCCAAATGTGACTATGGGACAAACGTGCCTGTGGAATTCCGAAACCACTTGAAAGAGCAGCATCCCGACATCGAGAACCCTGACCTGGCTTACTTGCATGCTGGTAAGAGGCTGACACTATTAAATAGTGGTAGTTTTTAAGAGAATTTCCTTTCGTTCATGCAGAGTTAGAATGCTTTTTGTCCATTACGGTCGCTTATGTTAATATAGTAGAGCACATATAGCATCTGCTTAAGGACTTCCAAAAAAGTGTATTCTGGTCTTACCCCACTCCACCATGAAAAAAGGTCTTTTCTATCATATGTCATCGAGTGCAAATAGGACAAAATAATCCTCCCAGCACTGTAAAGTTTAGTAAGAGCAAATAGTTAACCCTCAGTTGACTAAACTATAGCAGTTGTTTGAACTCCATGTTTTGATGAATTGATAAAACACTTTTAACTTTTTTCAAAAAATGTTTGTGATTCAAAATGTTATGCTCGGGATCCCTGGGTGGCGCAGCGGTTAGGCGCCTGCCTTTGGCCCAGGGCGCGATCCTGGAGACCCGGGATCAAATCCCACATCGGGCTCCTGGTGCATTGAGCCTGCTTCTCCCTCTGCCTGTGTCTCTGCCTCTCTCTCTCTCTCTCTGTGACTATCATAAATAAATAAAAATTAAAAAAAAAATGTTATGCTCTATCCCTGTGTACCACTGTCTTGGGATGAGTACCTGGAAAGGGAGAGAATGTGCCCTGGGGTAGGGGTGAGTTGAGCACTGCAGACGGAGTACTATGGTGTCAGCATTTCCGAGAGATTAGGAGGGGCTCGTCCACAGTGTGAGGGATGTGGTGCTGGTGGCCGAGGCTGGCTACTAGAACATTTTCACCTCACTGAATCAGAAGTCAGACTTCACACTCTGGAAGCGTCAGATGCACAGCAGCAACTGCAGGGTTCAAGAAATCTATCCCTGTATGTAGCCCAACATGTTTAACTAACAAGCATGCTTTCCTTGAGTATTGAATTCTCACTGTGCAGAGTGGCCATGGGATGGATTGTGAGTGTGAGGTCATGTTTGAGGAAGTACTTACTCTGAAGGAGGTTTAGAGAAAGCCGCACAATGTAGGCCAAGCAGTACTCTACTTAAGTGATGCCAGTCGATACAGGGAATGTTTTAAGCAGATGCTTTGGGATCAGTTAGAGCCACATGCAAACTCTCCTTTCCATACTCACCCTGTGACCTCAGGCAGGACAACCTCATCATGTCTCCCTATGCAAATCTACATGGTGGTATCTGTTTCAAGGGTCATTGTGATGAGTTAAAAAGCTAATGGCTTAGCACAGTACCTTCTATGCCTGCCTAGCAGAACAATGCTGAAGGGCTGGTGATGCTACAGGAGTGACCATGGTGTTTAAAAGTCATGGGAACCCCTACCCGTTTGCAAAATATGTAAATAATATTTGCTCAGATAACATTAACATCAAAAGAAACAGAACTTAATGAGCGATTTGAATTAGGAAAATGTTATTAGTTATTAACACATTTGACAATGTGTATAAGGGTATTGCTTGTTTTTTGCTGATGTATCCTTTTCCAATTTCTGTTTATGCTCATATGATTGACTTTTTAAGGTAACTGTAGAATGTCTGTTGTTGTCATCTGTGTTATATCCAGGGCCGTTTTTGAAAAACAAAAACACAGGTCAGTACTCCTTGCATTTTGGTAACAATACTGAAAAGGTTTTGAACTGAGCAGTTGATAGCTTTAGGCACAAGAACAGATAAAGTCAAATTGAAATATCTCCTGGCCATCAGTGCCTATGGGTTCTTCCTTAAGAGGAGTCATGACCACACAAATGCCAGAGATTTGCCTGTGGAAGGAGGCACATCAGGTAACCACCAAGCAGGCGATGTAAAGTGATGCTGGGTCATGCAGAAAGGACCATTTTTAAGGCCATCCTGCTGTGCCTCCTTCTCAAGGTGTGTCTCCTGTGTTTGCACTGCACCAGCTGGACATTAAAAATGGGTTATTTTTCTAAAATAAAGTATTTGTAACTTTCAGATGAATGACAGGGAAGGGGGGAAGAAACTAATTGCAGAGCCTAGATATGCGTCCCTTTCGTCGTTCTGGGCAGCAGTAGCAGCCTGTGCTAGTGATACTGAATGTTTCTTCTAGAGATGTTTTAAGATATTGTTAGTATAAAACAAATTTTAAGAAAAATCATTCTAGTTTCCCTGTGTCTGTGTGTGATGTGCCCGTGCACAGAATCCTAGTGTTCGGTTTCTATTTATGATTCTGTTGGAAACTGTTGTCTGCAGAAGTCACGGCCAGGTTCCTCACTGATGGAGCCTGTTTGGTCCTGTGCAGTGTCTGCTGTCGGTTCTTCCCTGTACATGGCAGTAGTGCTCTTTGGTAGTATTTTTTGCTTTGATAAATTTAGCTTGGTTAAGAGGAAACTTAAAAAAGATAATGTATTTTAGGCTGACTGACTTTTTAACCTTGCAATTGCAAATCATAAGTGGTACATTTAAGGTTACGGGAAAGGCGCCTTCCTCAGTATAAAGTAAGGTATGAATCAAGATGTTGGTGCTCTTCCTTCCGTATCCTTTGGTAGTGGGATTAGGCGCCATGATTGGATTGATGAACCCATGCTGGGCCGTAGGTACTGTGATGGGGCCCGCGGCGGCCGTGGCGGCAGGGTTTTCTCTGAGAGTGGCTTATGGTCCATCAGCGGTGTCCTCTGGTGTCTGCACGGTTCGTTGCTGAGCCGAGCATCTCGTAACCCAGCATTCAGTGAACCATATGATGCAGTTCTTTTAATAAAAGATTGAGTTTGGGATCCCTGGGTGGCGCAGCGGTTTGGCGCCTGCCTTTGGACCCAGGGCGCGATCCTGGAAACCCGGGATCGAATCCCACGTTGGGCTCCCGGTGCATGGAGCCTGCTTCTCCCTCTGCCTGTGTCTCTGCCTCTCTCTCTCTCTCTCTCTCTCTCTGTGTGACTATCATAAATAAATTAATTAATTAAAAAAATAAAATAAAATAAAATAAAATAAAAGATTGAGTTTAAAACTCCCCCAAAATAAACAAAATCCGTCTGGTCCTCATGTGGCTCCACCATGTAGATCAAACATCCCCAAGACCATTGGAAGGGACACATTAAACAACAGCCCCAGAAAAGACTGTGAATAGTGTCATTTGTGATATTTTAAATTTAGGTGAGATGATACTTTGAAATTTATGTGTTAAAGTAAGGTATCATGGTTTTTGTTGGAAAATAGCTCTGTAGAAGGATTTCCTTTTTTTTCTTTAAGATTTTATTTATTTATTCATGAGAGACACAGAGAGAGGCAGAGACACCGACAGAGGGAGAAGCAGGCTCCCTGCGGGGAGCCCGATGAGGGACTCGATCCCAGGGCCCTGGGATAATGACCTAAGCTGAAGGCAATGCTCAGCGTTGGCACTGAGCCACCCAGGTGCCCCCAGAAAGAAGATTTCCTGTGATTGTGTACCTCCCCGGCTCATATACATGAAGTGGTACCTGCAGATACGGAGGCCAGGTAACATAGCCAGAGTTCCCTGGAGACCAGTTCGCACCCTGGCACCCCACTTTGTAAGGTCTCTATGCATCTCAGAGCTTCCCGGCCTCATCTGCAGAGTTAGGAGCATTCTGTGCTTCCGTAGGTATGGCCCTTAGGATAGGATAGATTTAAAGTCAGCCCCATTCCCTTGTTGACCGACTCCAAAACTGTTGTTTTAATTCTGTGGGTCCCAGGGTTCCCCCTCTGCATGATGGGGACAGTACCGGCTGTTAGCACAGTGTTCCCACCATCCATACCAGGTAACGCAGTGTATGCTCAGTGAGACGTGGCCATACTGAGCATCCAGGATTGTCCATTGTTCTTTGTCTCCATCACTTCTGTGGGTGATTCATTGTCGTTCCTCTTGATTTCCGAGAACTCAGAGAATGATTCTAAAGGCTTTATGTGAGCTCTAATTTTGGTTATAGCTTTTTTTGAAAAACAGATAAAAATGGTTATTTTTAAAATAAAAGTTGATTTTTTAGAAATGTATTATTTGATTCCCAGGCATTTGGTGATTTTTCTAGTTATCTTTTTGTTAACTATTGAAATAGTAATATAAATTGATTTCTAGCTTCTGTCTACTGTGCTTATAGAACATAATCCTGAATTATTTACATTCTTTGAAATTTATTTATGTTTTTTTTGTGCCCAACATTTGGTGAGTTTTGGTAAATGTTTGAGACATACTAGAAAGGAATGTAAATAATGGTGCTATTTGGTGTGTATTCTGTGATCCCTACACATCACTGATGCCAAGTTTTTTTACTGTGCCATTCAGGTTGTCTATAGTCTTACATGTTTTTTTTTTTTTTTTTTTTGCTCCTTCTGTCAACAAGAAGAGTTGCCCACTAAGATTGCGGGTTTGTCAGTTGTGGTGGTGATTGTTGTTTTTTAATTCTCTTCCTTTTGGCTTTATTTATTTTGAAGATCTGTCCCTGGCTACTCAGAACTTTAAGATGGTTTTATACACATAACCACCTATCGTAAATAAAATACATATATTCCCTTGTACTTATGAAATGTTCCTTTCTGTCTGTACTAATGCTTCTTGCCATCATCCTGTGTTTCATATTTGTGTAGCCACATAAGCTTCTTTATAAGTAGTATCTTGCCACATTTGGTTTTTTTTTTATCTGCTGTGACGATTTTGATCTTTCATAAGAAATCGTCTTTTACTTTAGTATTTATACTTTATATCATTATCGATACTTTCATCATGGTCAAAAACTGAAACTACCCAAGTGTCCCATCAAGTAGAATGTGCAAAAGGCTGTGTGTTCACCACACGTGAACCAAATACAAAAAAGAAACTGTAAATAAATCTCACAGTCATAGAACTGGATGAACTAAAACCACACACAAGGAGAGTATTCTGTACAGTTCTATTCTCATTAAATATAAAAGCAGGCAAAACTAATCTACGGTGTTAGGAACCAGGGTAAATTTTCCCTTGGGGGCAGCAGTCACTAGAACGAGGATCGCAGTGCTCCTCAATCCAGATAGTGATATTCTGTTTCTTGTTTCTGATGTTGGGAAAGGATTGTATTCAATTGGAGAAAATTCCTCAAGCTCACCCATGAGTTGTGCACGTTTCTGTATACGTATTTTTTTAAATGATTTATTTGCTTCCTGTATTTCTTTTTTTTTTTTTTTAAGATTTTATTTATTTATTCAAGAGAGACACAGAGAGGGAGAGAGGCAGAGACACAGGTAGAGGGAGAAGCAGGCTCCATGCAGGGAGCCCGACGTGGGACTCGATCCTAGGTCTCCAGAATCATGCCCTGGGCTGAAGGCAGGCACAGAACCACTGAGCCACCCGGGCTGCCCTGCTTCCTGTATTTCTAAAGAGATTAATTTAGGTCCATTCTAGATCCAATATGATGAGATTTTATAATCATATTAATCCCCATAAAGTTGACATCAAAGTAAAAGTTGCCAGAATTCTTTGTCATTGTACATCAGATGTTTGTTTGTTTGTTTGTTTCTATTAAGTGAAATCCATTTTACCCCCAAAATGATCTTTATTTCACCTTTATATTAGCAATTGCTTGTCTACCATCTCGGTTATCGAAGAATCAGCATGGTGTTCATTCACTACATCCTGGGCAGGAGTGAAATACTCTCTGTGTTTGCAATACACGTGACCTCTGGTCAGACTTGGGTGGTTATGTCTCAGGATACTTTGAACATCACCTGAAAGAAGGGAAGATGAAGGTTGAGAAGGGCATAGGGAAGGTTGAGGGGAGCATGTGTGACTCTCGTGATGCTGCCAAGGAAGAAAACAGAGATGTTTTCTCTCAGGAATGCCAGGTGAAGAAGCACAGTTAGGCCTCCACAACTCAAAGAACGAGCTTGCTTCTGAAGTGGCACTCCCTGCTGCTGGGTGAGTGCCCACCGGAGGACGGGGTAGCCTGGCCACTCTCTGTAGTGTGACTGTAACATTGATTTAGTTCCTTCACATTCCCTCTGAGAAGCTTGGACTTTAAATGTGGGAAATGTTTATGTGTTTTCTAAAGGTGATGATCAAATGATGTTCTCTATTAAATTAAGCATTAAGTGATGATGTGGTGTTTTCTCTAATTCCTTCATTTTCTACTGGTGTAGGATTTAAAAAAAATCCTATTGAAATTGATATGATTTTCATCAGTTCTTATATATTAGGTTATAATATATAAGGTTACCTGGGCAGCATGATATCCTACAAATCTACCATATTCTCTTCACAAAGTAGGATTTTCATATTGTTCTTTAAGATGATCAGTTTTTTCATTCTTTAAAACTTATATTATTTAATTGCATTCCGTAGCAGTTTCCTCTTACTGTGTAAGAGGAAGGAATGTGAAAGTTTGATTCTTATCAAAACTCAACATTCTTTTTCTTTCTAACGCTAACTAATCCAGTACCATTGAAGCTATAAGTACACTTAACTGATCACTTCTATCTCTGCACATGCACCGCTGCGTATTCAGGCAGACTCAATTCCCTATTCCACCCTGGAGCCCCTTTGCTTGATCTACCACAGTTAAGGTAAAACAGCTATAGCCTTTTGTATCTTAACCATTCCCCCTCATTTAGTAGAATATTCAAATTTCCTCATATAAAAGATTTTCTTCATCATTAATTAAAAGCATTAGCGTTCTGATCTGCAGAGCCCTGTAGAAATGTAGTCTTCCCCAGATTGTGGGGCCTTCTATTTTTAACCCCATTACTCTCAGCCCCTTTTGTTAGTTGGTGCTCTGACACATGTCATGACATTTTGTACAATAATTCATTTTATGAAGAGGTCCAAAAAATCTCAGAAAATCCTGACAGTGTCTCATTGGTTCTCCTTACATAAACCAATTATTACTTCAACCTAAAAAGGAACGAAATTTTTTCTGACATGATTGCCTTTGGTAAATCCATGCTGACTCACTCCTATTAAATTGTACTTCTCCAAATGTATCATTAAGCTCATCCATAAGTATCATCTCAAATTTATTTCCTAATATAGATGTTAGACTAGCAGCTCTATAATTTTCAGCCTCTACCCTCTCTCTTTGTAACCTTCAGACTGGATTCCTTGTTTTTCAGTCTCCTGGTATTTCACCGCCGACAAAAGACTTCCTAAAATAATTAACAGTTCAACAATTTGATTCTTTACCTCCAGGCATCACCCTTGGGTTCATTTACTGTTTTTCTTAACTGCTGCTACACGTCTCTGTTCCCTGGTTCTTCATGCTCTGGCGCCTCTGGTTTGGTGGCGTGCCCTGTGTCCACCTGGCATGGCAGGTTTGGCGTTTCGGTAACTGGCTTTTTCTCTTTGCTCTCTTTCTCATTCTCGGTCCTGTCAGATTCCCTAAGTTTGGAGCTAACTGTCCCATGAACCAGATAGCCAGGGTATGAATAATGCCAAAGCAGTGATTTTCATCAACCAGCTTTTTCCAGCAACAGACAGACCTGCTCTCCAGGATCGGCTCATTTTGAAGATATTTATCAGTAGATGGAAGGTTACTGATAAGCAGATCCTCTCAACTCATCCCTGTTTCTCTGTTATTGAGTAATGTACTGAAATACATTTTTTTCAAAACCTAAGTATACATTTTAAGATATTTTTAATTCAGTCTGCTGTTCTAACTTTTCTTCAGTATGTCTAAAACCTCCTTTTTCTGTTTTTCACTGTGGAGCAGGGTTAAGGACATAGGAGCTTCTTTCCATCTGTTGGGCCCACGCTTCTGCCACTTGCCTCCCACGGTCCTCCTGCAGTCGGGCAGTCCTGATTATTGGAGAGTCACCCTCACAGTGTGTGGTGCAGTGTCCTACCCTAAGGTGGCCGCTGCATAGTCCTAAAGAATGCTATGGTTTTTCACAGTCACATCCTGACTTCTCGGTAACAAAGGAATGCAGGGAAGGGTAGCAAGAGTGTCTGTGCCAGTCTTTTCAGTGGGCCATTCCTTCAACACAAAGCTCTTTGGGAGGCGTCATTCCCAACTTAATGATTTTTGCTTTTTAAAATTGGGTCTTCAAGAGGCTGACTTGCCCGAGGAGGGTATATAACTGCAGTGCAGCTGACTGAACCTCACACCTCTTGGCCTTCCAGGAGTTTCCCACATTCATAATCCTAAATATACAGGAGCTGAGAACAAAATCACATCTGTGAATTAGCAAAATTGTTATCATGAAGCCTTAAAATCTTGGAGTTCTAAGGTACTTCAGATAATGTGAAAACCTGAGTGAGGAGGTAACATAGAGTAAATGAAAAGAACCCCCAGGGAAGATGTTTCCACAGGGGGACTTCTACGGCCCGTACAGGGCCTGGCCGACAGTGGCGTGTCAGACCAGCTGGACGTCAGCATCCTGACTCTAAGGCTGTCAAGATGTGTGACTGCAGGCAAGTCACTCGGCCGTTCTATGTCTGTGTTCTCCACCACAAAATGTGGAACACTGCTTAACCTCTCTTTTGAATATCAGATTAAATCATGCATATGAAAGAACTTTGAAAATTATTATTTATAGATTTTCTTTAAGGGAAAAAGGTAGTGAGCTTTGTTATTGCTCTTTTACTAGTAGGAAGTTAGAAGAAAAAGACTGAAATTATTTCTTTACATTTATTTGAAGTTGCTATTAAATGTGATAAATCTTAGAACCATGTATCTGTATGTGTCTCAGTAGGTATCCACATGCATGTGTGACAGTCGGAGTGTGCAGCTAAAGTTAGGGCTAGAGAAGGTCGGTCTTTGTGTAGCTTTTTTTCAGAGTAGAAATAACACCCTGTTTATTTGAATTATTTCTATTCCTTGTTATTAATATACTTCATATTTTAAAACTTTTTATAAGAGAATATGATCCTGAAATAATATCCTTTCTAGTATATATTTCAGTGTTCTACAAAGTCCTTGATGGCACAACATGTAAAATAAAATCAAAGTGCACAATTAAAATATAGCTTTTGTTAGTAACACCTCATACTGTTGACTGAAGATAATCTGAAATTCATGTAAATCCATTCAATTAATCATTTTTGATGGATCTCTGGCCCTCAGAGCGTTCAGGTTCATCCTTTAGCTACATGATCTTAGAAGTTTTAAAGTGAGGTTTAATTTTTTTTCCAGAAAAAGACCTCCAGACTCTTCTTTCTTGGGAAGCCTAGTTAAGTATAATTAGCCTGTGTAATTCAGAGCCACATTAAAACTTTCTTTTAAGCTTCTTTCCTTGCTGCCACAAGGTTATACAGGCACGTGACAGTATGCTTACCTCATCACCAAGCAAAATTGTGATCTTATCTAGGCTAACATTTACAGCATTCATGAACTGAATTCTGAAAGTTAAAATAGTTAAACTGAAAAAAAGAAAACAAAATTGTGATCTTATCCCCCCTGACAACTTCATTTATCAAAATTTTAAGGGAAAAAAAATTGATCGTGGAAAGTTATAGTGGGTGCAGTATGATTTTATCAGGTAATTGATGTGGCTTTTATTTTTATATACACCTTTTATCAGCTGTTTAATTCAATATAATTTATATATTTTACAAATTTACACACCCTCACATTCATATCTTGACCCTGACTAAAATGCAGTTTTATGAGAGAAACCAGGTAGGCGTTGTCAGGTCTTCCTGCTGATAGTGCATAACAGTTATTTCCGTTGAAACCCTTCATGGAAGAAGAATGGAATAGGTTATTCCAATTATGGGTGAAGTTTAGGAATACTATTTGATTAGTATTGAAATTTAGTTCAAAAGATGTAAAATGTACATTATCAGTCATTTTCAAATGTATTTAGTTTTGTTTTTATTGAGCAAAATTACCATCTAGCAGGTTTTCCTTGTTTTGAGTTTTTATTTTGAAATAATTTTAAACTTACAGAAGAGTTGCGAAAATAGTGCAGAGTTCCCAAATATCCTTTGCCCAGCCTCCCGGAATGTGCATATGAGATATGACTCTGACAGGATTCCTGAAACCAAAGATGTCAGCGTCAGTGTAGGACCATCTGCTAAGCCACATCCTTCGTTGACATCTCAACAGGTCTCCTTCCTGTCCTATTTGTCTTCCGGAACTCAGCTCAGGGACCCATCTGCCCTCCAGTTATTGGGTTTCTTCAGTCTTTCATTGTCTCCTCAAGACCTTGAAGCTTCTAAAGAATATGGATCAGTTATTCTTCAGCATGTTCCTTGTTTCGCAGTAGTCTGACATTTACTCATGACTCAATTAAGTTTCTTTAAGCACCTTCCAGAGTAGACATGCAGCACATCAGGGTACATTATGGTGGATGTTGTAACTGGACCTCCCCCCCACCCCGCCCCCAAGTGAGGTGGTATCTCCATGTTTCTCCACTACAGACCTACTATCTTCTCCTTTTTAATTAATACACGTCTCAGGGAGGTACTTCCAGATTATGCAAATAGCCTGTTTCTCCTCAAGACTTTGCCCACTAATTTTGACATTCATTAGTGGATCTTGCTTACAACAGGATCTGTGGAGTTTTAGCGGTAATACTCTCTTTCCCTTGTTCTGCCCACATTTAATTGGAATTCTTCTTTAAGGAATATCAGTCCCTTCACTCTCAATTATTTTTTATTCAATTTATTTTTTACTAGTATGGACTTATTGTACTCTGCAGTTTACAATTCAGTATCATCATTATTTCTTACTCAGGTTGCTAAAGCTTTGACCATTGCGAGCTCTTTCGGTCAGGTTCCTGCATCCTGCAGTGTGCCCCCATCCTTTTATGACCATCTCTTTACTTTTTAGCACCACATTGTGCTCCAGGCTCATCTGGTGGTTTGTCTGCCCTAATTCTGAAATCATCATCTACTTTATGGATCTTTGGTTTTTCTTATTGGAGACTGGTGTTTAGAAACCAAAATATACACATTGTGTATACTCATTGCCTCTGTGTACCCTTGGGCTTTCTCAGGAGACAGAAATAGGAAATGTATGTGTGCATTCTCATACACAGTTTTATCGATCCATCTAAAGCATAAATTTTCTTAGACCTAAATATGAGAACTAAAACTATAACCCTCATAGAAGAAAACATATGAAAGAATCTTTGTGACCTTCAATTAGGCAATGGTTTTTGGATAGGACACCAAAAGCATGGGCAATAAAAGAAAAAAGTAAATTGGACTGCATCAAAACTAAAAACTTGTGTGCCTCCAATGACACCATCAAGAAGATGAAAGGAAAACCTCTAAAATTGAAAACAAAAATCTGCAGATCTATCTGCATCTAGATCTACTTCCATCTAGAATATATAAAGAATCTTTGAATTCATCAGTAACAAGGAAAATCATCTAATTTAAAAACAGGCAAAGGATCTGAATAGATCTTTCTCCAAAGAAGATACATAAATGGCCAGTAAACACATGGAAAGATGTTCAACATCATTATTAGTCAGGGACATGCAAATCAGGACCACAACAACATGTGGCATCTGGGTAATTTACTCTTCTGGCAATTAAATAAATAGAGCTACCGTTAACATTCACATATAGATTTCTGTATGAACGTAAGGTTTTGTTTATCTTGAGCAAATACCTGGAAATGATATGCCTGGACAATACAGTATGTATATATTGAACTTTTAAAGAAAACTATCAAATTGTTTGCCAAAGTGCCTATATGTTTGATATCTCCACCAGCAGCTACTCTCTCCACATCCTCACTAGCACTTAGGATTGTCAATTTTGTAAGTCATTCTAATAGGAGGTTAGTGGTATTTAGTGGTTTTAATTTGTATTTGATCACTAATGATGTTGATTTCCAGTGCTTGTTTGCCATCTGTATATTTTCTGTGATGAGGTGTCTTTTGAAATAGTTTGCCCCTTTTCTCATTGAGTTACCGAGATCTAAGAGTTTTTAATGTGTTTTTGATACAAGACCTTTGTCAGATAGACAATTTTCAAATATTTTCTCTCAGGTTGTGACTTGCCTTTTTGCCTCCTAATGCTGTCTCTCACAGAGAACGCATTTTTAATGCAGTAGCCCCTTCATAGCTGCAGTTCCATGGTTCCAGTCACCTGCGGTCAGCTGCAATCCCTAAGCAGATGACTCTCTTTCTGATGCGTCAGGTCACTAGTAGCCTAGCACTGCCCATGATGCCTACATCACTCATCACGTGAGCATTTTGCCATCTCACATCATTTCAAGGAGAAGGGTGAGGATGGTACAATAAGATACTTTGAAAGAGAGAAGAACCACATTCATGTAACTTTTATTACAGCATATTGTTATAGCTGTTCTATTTCATTATTTGTGGTTAATCTCTTAATGTGCCCAATTTATAAATTAGTCTTTAGTATAGGTATGTATGTATGTATGTATGGCCAAAAGGAAAGAATATGTATAGCCACTATCTGTGGTTTGGGGCTTCCACTAAGGTTCTTGGAACATGTATCTCATGGATAAGAGGGGACTACAGTATTCATGAAGTCCAGTTTATTAATGGTTTTCCTTATGGTTTGTACTTCTGATATAGCATCCAAAGACTATTTGCCTAATCCAAGTTACAAAGATTAACTTCTGTGTTTTCTTCTAGAGGCTTTATGTTTTTGCATTTATTTTGCATATATTTATATTTATGATCTATTTTGAGTCAAATTTTGGATAACATGAGGTAGAGGTCGAGGGTTTTGTTTTGATTTTGTGCCTTTTTGCATATAAGGGTCTCTTTTTTGAGCAACATTTGTTGAAAACCTTGTGCCTTTCACTTTTGTTGAAAATCAGCTGACAGTATTTCTTTCAGTCAGTTTCTTTTCTCTCTACCACCATAGCAGTTTCTAAAATTAAGCATGCATGTGTCTTAAACTTTATCCAAAAATTGCTATAATTGAAGATATATATATATATATATATATATATATATATTCCCCTTCAATTTCACATACCCTCCACTCTTCATTTCTCTGTGATCTAACAGAAGTTCATTGACAATCTGTCTGATTTGTCCCTGTCTTTTCCTTCTCATTCACTTTATGACTTAGGGTAGATTACTGTGCCTGATATTCGTTATAATCTATCATTCAAAAAAATTATGAACAAATAAAGTGAGATATATATATTTACATTCAGAATATAGTGTCCAGTGCTTAATCATTTATATTATTGAGTAAGAAAAAACTTTAACCTTTTGCTTACAATGTTCTTTTCTGGTTAGTTTTATCATCAGAATAAACAGTACTCAGTAATTTAGTATTTTATATTCACCAGATTTTTCTTTTTTGTTTCAAGTTTTTATTTCAATTCTAGTTAGTTAACATATAGTTTAATATTAGTTTCAGGAGTAGAATTTAGTGATTCATCACTTACACACAACACCTGGTGCTCATCACACCAGGCACCCTTCACATCCTTACCAACATCTCTTGTTTCCTGTGTTAATTTTAACCATTCTAACAGGTGTATGGTGATATCATATTGTAGTTTCAATTTGTATTTCCCTGATGATGAGTGATGTTGAGCATCTTTTCATGTCTGTTGGCCATTTGTGTGTCTTCTTTGGAAAAGTGTCTGTTCATGTTTTCTGCCCATTTTTTAACCAGATTAGTTGTTTTTTGGGTGCTGAGTTTGATAAATTTTTTATAGATTTTGGATACTAATCCATTTATCAGATATGTCATTTGCAAATATCTATTCCCATTCAAAGGTTGCCTTTTAGTTTTGTTGATTGTTTCTCTCACCCTGCAGAAGCTTTTATCTTGATGAAGTCATAGTAATTCATTTTTGCTTTTGTTTCCCCTGCCTCCAGAGTCATATCTAGTAAGAAGCTGCTACAGCCAGTGCCAAAGAGGTTGCATCAATCCTATTTACAATTGCACCAAAACCCATGCAATACCTAGAAATAAACCTCATCAAAGAGGCACAGGATCTGTACTCTGAAAACTATAGAACACTTATGCAAGAAATTTCAGATGACACAAAGAAATGGAAAAACATTCCATGCTCATGGATGAAAAGAACAAATATTGTTAAAATATTTATACTTTCCAAAGCAATCTACACATTTAATGCAATCCCTACCAAAATACCACCAGCATTTTTCATAGAGCTATAACAAACAATCCTAAAATTTATATGGAACCACAAAAGACGCTAAATAGCCAAAGCCATCTTGAAAAAGCAAAGCAAAGCTGGAAGCATCACAATTCCAGACTTCAAGCTCTATCTGGAATTCTTGATATAATTCCATATCAAGACAATATGGTCCTGGCACAGAAACCGACACATAGATCAATGGAACAGAATAGGAAACCCAGAAATGGACCAACAACTATATGGAAAGCATATAAAAGCAGGATAGAATATCTAATGAGAAAAAGACAGTCTCTTCAACAAATGGTTTTGGGAAAACTGGACAGCTCCACGCAAAAGAATGAAACTGGAGCACTTTCTTATACCACACACAAAAATAAATTCAAAATGGATGAAAGACCTAAATGTGAGACAGGAAACCGTCAAAATCCTAGAGGAGTTCACCATATTTTTCTCACTAGCTAAGAAGTTACTTTAAAAATTTACTCCTACTATCTCACACCCACTAGAATAGCTACTATTAAAAAATAAAATAAAATAGTGTTGTCAAGGGTGTAGAGAATTTGAAACCTTTGTACACTGTTGGGAGTTTAAGATAGTATAGCTGCTATGGAAACAAGTTGGTGTTTCCTCAAAAAATTAAAACCCAAATGCCTATCAAGAAATGAATGGATAAAGAAAATATATAATATATATATGTAAATTATATAATGTAGTTATAAATATAATTATTATAATTTATAATACATACATTGGAATATTATTCAGCCTTAAAAAATAAGGAAATTCCAACACATGCCATAACATGGATGAACTTTGAGGATATTATGCTGAGTGAAATAAGTTAGGCACAAAAGAAAAATACTTTATGCTTCCATGTGTATGAATGTGAGGTCCCTGGAGGAGTCAGATTCATAGGAATGAAAAATAGAATGATGGTTGCCAGGGGTTAGGAAGAGGGACATGGGGAGTTGTTTAGTAGGTATACTTGTACTTTTGCAAGATGAAAACGTCTGAAGACTGATTGTACAACAGTGGGAATATACATAACACCACTCAACTGTGCACTTAAAGGTGGTTAAGATGGTAAATTTTACTTTATGTGTATTTTGCCACAGATAAAAACTTTCTGAATTACAAATACAAAAAAATTATTCCTGTTTCTTCTCTATTTCCTGCATGGATGCATAGTAGAAAAAATTAAATAGGTATCTCTGTTGGTGCGGGGTGATTAGGGAAGAGAGTTGATTGGGATGGGAAAATGAAAATGGGGAAGTTAATATAGAAATTATACTAATTGGCTTGAGACTCTAAAATTAAATAGACCAAAAAGATGTCATATGATACATGTTAATCAGCATCTGAAATATATAAATCGAGTAAATTTGCAAAGTTAATTTATTCAGTAAAAATATGAAGACGCAAAATATTTTAGCTTATAGAGACATGCTTACACTTTTTTAGTTTTTTTTCCTATTTGTAACTAAGATTAAAAACACTTAAATACATTTTTTTAATAGATGAAAATCCATCATAGTAAAGTAGTCACTTACATCACCTAATAGCTTTTACTGCATCAGAATATAGCGTAGGCCCCAACTAGATCAAATCATAGTTTTGATGGCTGGTCTAGATACTTCTTAAAAAGCTCTACTCAGACAGGTTCACTCTTGTCACCACCATTAGTGCCATTTGTTGAGTAGCATGTCACTGTGATTGGCACAGAGTCGTTCTTTCATCTTAGGAAAAATCATAATTTTAATGCATGCTTAAAAACCTCATGTAAGTGATTTCCTGTTTATAAAAGAACAGGCAAGACTCCTTTGCAGTCACGTTGCATGGAACGTAAAATTTTATTTTCTCTTTTTGGGGAGAAAACACCTTTTGTGGGAACTGCCTTTCAGGATTTCCTCCACATTTGTTGTCTGGTTCGTGAAGTTAGAAAGGACTCTAATACTGGTTTCTTTCCAGATGTTGGCCAGGGACAGATTTGGATTCTGTTGGCTTTAAATAGAATCTGCTTCTCAAACTAACAAAATAGATCCTTGCGTCTTAGAGTAAGGTTTATGTCATTAAATCTCTTTTAGTGATAAATGTCTTGCAGTGATTAAATAAGTTAATATTTGTAAAGTACTTAAAATAGTGCCTGGCATATATTAAGTGCTCTATAAGTATTTAATTAATAAAATATTGAACTGAAATTACTCTATGTCTTCTGGGTTCTTTTTAATTGTGCCAGTAGGTGTTGCTCTTGAGTGACAAGAGTAGAGTTTCCAAGTTATATTTTATATTAATAGCTGGCCTGGGTTGATAGCATAGCTTACATATTCATGCTTATATACCTTATCTCATGATTAGAAACAAGACTGTTTCTAATAATTAGACTATTTACTTGAAAGATTTTCCTAATATAAAATGACAGAGACATGAAAATGCCCATGTAATTCTCTTGAAATCTTCAAATACTATTTAGTAAGCACTACAGGTGGTTTCACCTACGTTTTAATTTTTCCTAAGGTACCCATCTCACGACCTTTCTCACTTACCAGGCAGCTAAGTATCACAGGTTAGCACTCTTTCTCTTTAGCAACTAAATACTTATTGAATCTGTTGGCATTTTTCTAGAGCATCTGGCCAACACTGCTGTTTTACAGATAACCCATCGATAGGATTGAGCTTTGTTAGATTAACTCTGGTACTCAGAGCAGACTTCTCATTCACATCAAGGACCAGGTAGCATAGGTGCCACCTGCAGTCCCTCTTATGCACAGTTAATTGTACCCTTAGTTAGTAACCTGTAAGTGCCCTTTCTGTTAAAGCGAGTGTTGCAGATGGTGTCTGCTCCAGGGTCGAGAAGGCGCTAGAACTTGTGCAGACGTCGTATACACGGAGCTGACTGACCTGAGGCGCGTGTGTGTGGCAGGGAGGCAAGTGCAAGAGCACTTGGCTTTGTAAGAATCAAGGCCTAAGAAGTGAGAAGCGAGATAGGCTGGATGCTGAGCATGGAGAGGTGGCCGTAGAGTCTAAAAAGGGTCATGAGGGGATTTACCTAAAAGTTGGATGTCAAAGAACATGCAGTAAAATGCTGAAGACCCGAGAAAAGTGAAACTGAGTAGCCCTTTATTTATTTTTTTTAAAGATTTTATTTGTTTATTCATGAGAGACAGAGAGAGAGAGAGAGGCAGAGACACAGGCAGAAGGAGAAGCAGGCTCCATGCAGGGAGCCTGACATGGGACTCGATCCCAGGTCTCCAGGATCACACCCCGGGCTGCAGGCAGCGCTAAACCACTGCACCACTGGGGCTGCCCCTGGCTAGCCCTTTAAAATGTGGCTGAATCACACTTTGGGTTTCTATTATTCTAGTACATCATCGTTGTCCATATTTCTGGCCTTTCCCCCCCGTATATAAGTTTCTCATGATGGCAAGTTTCCCATGATGTATGCTTTTAGGTCATGAATCTTTTAGCAGTCAAAGAAGTAATTTCGGTTTTAGATATGATTCTGTTATAGTACTTAATATATTTTCCTTTTTACCCCAATTTCTCTATCTGTGTCTAAGAAAATGTGTTAGACATTTTAAAGATGTTTTATGTTCAGTTTGAACACATGAAATTTTTAATGTCTTTTTTACGTTGAAAAAGACATTTGAAATCCAGGGCTGTGTATTTTTATTATTTATGGCAGAATCAATTTGGATATGTTCATCTTCTAGGCGTTAAGATGTCTAGATATTCACCTATTACATTAATATATATAATCATTTTCATTCAGCACATAAAAAACAATATTATAATAATACAGAAAAAATTGAATATGCTTGGCCTAAATGTTTTGCATGAGACCTGAAGTATAAGCTGCTTATTTTGCAGACATTTGATTTGTGTGTTTATATTTGGTTCTGCTCCATTTTTATAAGTTTGTGCTATTATCAGCATTCCTCTGAGTTAGCGCTGGGCTCCTACACAGTGAAGGACATGACCATCCCCCCTACTCACTATTTCTGTCTCCTGAGCAAATACAAGTTCCTGTAAGATTTCCTCAAGTTTGTCTCTCTTTCTTCTGTTGCTAAGTCAGCCACAGGTCTTGTCTCTGGTATGAATCCTTGTGTAAAACCCCAAACTGTAGAATTCTAGAAAACTATCATATGCTGTTCATAGTTATAGGATTTCTTCCCATAGAATCTGATCAGCAAGACACCAACCAATTTCAGAATCAAGGTGGTTAACCTTTACGTAGTAGCTCCAAACTGTTACTGAAAAGCATTTCTGCTATCTCTGGTTACAACCTCTGAGTCTTGTTACTGAGAAGTTAAATCAGTAATTTCTAAACCTTTTTAGTAGAGCTGGTTTTGTAAACTTTGTTGAGTTTATGAGATTTATATTCTGCTTGTTAGTGTGTTGCAAAAATACATATTAAAAGTCCTAAAATGACTAGAAATTAATCTTGTTTGAAAATTTGTGACTACTTTTGTGTTCAGACCTACTAGCTCTCCACCAAACAAATATGGAACTTTGCCTGCCCATGATGAGCCCAGTGCACTGCACTATATGCAGAGGACTGAGCAGCACAAGTTTGGTTCTTGCCTGAATAGGGATTATAGATTTAGTGGAGAATAGACATTAATTGAACAACCGCACAAAGAAATACCCAATTATCATCTAAGGTCTACAAAGATAAGGTTGAAGGTGCTTTGGGAAGGCATCCGGAGAAGTGATCTGTGTAGGTCACTAGGTGAAACTCTTCCTTAGAGCACCCTCTTTAAAGAAGGTAAGACTTAAGTGGGAGAGAAGGTTCCAGGCAGCAGACTAACATAGACCCCAGAAAAGAGGGAAATAGTGAATTCGAGGAACCCTTGGAAGCCAGTGTGTTATAACTATACTTTTCTAGTTAACTTAATCTTATTAGGCCTTTTCCACGATAATTTTTTTCCTACTCTTTAGAGCATAGGAAAGATGTAAAAAGAAGCATTGAATAAGTTCCATTTTATTCTAAATAATTGACCACATTATATGTGGTAATAGCAATTACATATGAGCACTCAACTTTGCCAAATTAGTGGGCTGTTTAAGAGTATTGTCTCACTTAATTCCCCAATCCACACTATGCTCCTGTACTTCCCAGTTTAATGGCAAGAGCGAATGTGAGGTGAAGTAACCGACCACAGCTTGAGAGGCTGGTGAGGCACGTGCAGCTGGCCCCTGGCTTCAGTGTGGCCACCGGGATGCTACTGCCGTCCTCCAGGTGACCAGCTTTGTCACGTGTGATGCCTGAATCAAATGTTGCTGTCTTAGAAGTGTTGTATCAATCAGGGTTCCCTCATAGAATCAGAACTGTTCTGAGAACTGAAGAATAAAGGATTTGGTAGAGATTAGACCTTTTCTAACTGTGGGAGTTAAAACCTTAAAAGTGGTCCTACTGGAATCAATCCAGTTTTATATATGAAAATTCCCTTTCAACCCAGAAGTTTTTAATGTGTCTACCGTGTCTTACAAACCTCACATGTTGGATTTTCTTGGCAAAATACTATTATCTGATATACCAGGCAGATGATGAGTTAAATTGAAGACCAAATCATGAAGATCAAGTTTTAAAACTTTAACAATACTACTGGACTTGAGTCAGTCCTTAAAATTTCACAGATGTTTACCTGCTTTTAAATGTAGGCCATGGGAAGTGGTGGTAGAGCTAATCAAGGCCCTCCCTGCTGGCCTGCAAGCATCACATTCCACAGCATTCACAGTTCCCATGTCGTGGCGTTGTCTGTGTGACACTCAGGGTTAGAGCTCCTGTGCATCATCAGTCTTTTTCATTAAATTCATTCCAGGGATGCCTGGGTGGCTCAGCAGTTGAGCGTCTGCCTTCAATTCAGGGCATGATTCAGGGTCTGGGGATCGAATCCCACATCAGGCTCCCCAGTGGGAGCCTGCTCTCCCTCTGCCTATGTCTCTGCCTCTCTCCGTGTATCTCTCATGAATAAATAAATAAAATCTTTTAAAAAAAAATCCATACCAGTAGTTTCACCATTTCCTTATGAATGGACCATACAAAATTCAGAATTCTTAACCTTTCTCCTTTGGCTTATTTTAGAACCTTTGAGCTCAGGACACATTCATCTGTAGCATCCATGCAGAGATCATAGTCTTTCTAACATGCCTTTCCACAGACATGGTGATTTCATCCCCAAGCATTGTATTTTGAGCACTAATCTGCTCTCTGTTAAGAATATTTTGGACCATGGCACTAAGCTAACTAATTTTTATCATATGCTCATTAAAAATCTAAAATTTAGTCTTTCTGTATCAGCTGCCTTAGGTGGATTTCCAGGTAGTATTTATTAGAGTGGTTTTTTTCCACCTATTTCTTGACTCTGACTGTGATATTAACCTTTTATAATTAAGACGCTCTGTCTCTTTGACACATAGTATGCCCTTTTAGTTCTTCTTAATCTTTTTTTTTACCTCCAGTCTTTTTTTTTTTTTTTAATTTTATCCATTTACTCATGCACCACTTCGTTGGTACCTTTCAAATGCTAAATGCTGTCCCATTTATCCTTAGTAACCATGCTGAATTTTTCTGTCCTTTTTAATATTTAGGTTTTATTGGATGAATGTAGATTGCACCTTCTCTAACTGTGTCTTAAATAATTGCCACTTAAGGGAATTAAGAACTACAAGGGAAGGAAAATGCTGACCCATAGACTAAGCAGAGGGAGAAAACGTTCCCACTGGGTCTAATTTCCTAAGAAGGACCATCAGGATAGTGGCGAGGGCCTGAAATTATGGTCTGAATGACCTCTAGAAAACGATCAGTCCACAAAGGAACTTGCCTGTGTTTGCACCAAGCAAAATAGGGATAGGTAGTAGTCACCCCACTGAAGAAGGACAGCTAGCTCCCTTGTCCTTGGCTAGGTTATAAAATCACAAGGAGAGAAAATAATCATTTAGACCACAGAGACAGAGTTGACATTGCAGGATAAGACATGATGCAAGGTTGTGAATATAAGCTGGTATAGGGATCCCTCTGATCCAGGAGATGGGTTAATAAAGTATCTTAAATTCTAAACTTGTATTTTTAATCATGTATCATCTATTATTTTAGGACTTAATTTCTAATTGTTTGTAAGACATAGGCATTTATCTAAACATGCATACCTAAAACATCCATTAGACTTTTCACACTCTGTTTCTCTCGTATTATTTGTCATTCTATAATTCTGGACTCTTGAGAGTGAATATACTGAAATAAATGAGAATTGAAGTGCGAGAAAAGTGACCTTCATTATGAGATCTTTATATATCATTATCATCACTGCAGCGCTTCCTATTTAAAAACAAAGTGTAAGGTAACAAGTAGAGTTTTTATATATGATGGCATTCATTAGCTCAATAATAATCTGACATTAGGAGACCAATGTGGAACTATTACAAACAATTAATTGTATTTTCAAATCTTTTATTTATCAACACCAGACACTTAATAATTGAAGTGTGAAGGAGAAAGACAAAAAGTAGATGTCAAATAATTAAGAAGAAAGGTATCATATCTTTGTTCTAAAAATATTCACAGGAATTGAATTTTTATTTTAAATTCTTACATAGTCAAGTGATGATGGAGACAAACTTCATAATATTTGTATGACCTCACAGCTACAGAAGACATAAAAGACAGAACCAAAAAGGGAAAAACAGTAAACAAAGCTTCACAATCAATTATGAGAAAATATTTGCAACTTTAATCTTCACAGAGCCAGGATTAATATAATGAGCATTCCCATAGAAGGTCACTATTCCTAATTTATCAAAACCTCCCTCAAATGGATTTTTTTTTTTTAAGAAAGAAAAATCTAGGAGTGCCTAGGTGGCTCAGGTGGTTAAGTGTCCGCCTCATGGTTTCAGTCCAGGTCACCACCGTCTTATGGCCGAGAGATCAAGCCCGACATGGGGCTCCATGCTGGTTGTGGAGTCTTTTTAAGATCTTCCTCTTAAAAAAAAATAAGACAAATTGGAATAGGCATTTTAAAATCTAGATTACCAGTAAGTACACACAAATGTGTTTAACCTCACTAGTTATCAATTCTTTACAACAATAAGAAGCCAGTTTTTAACCATTGGCATTGTCCATTTTGGACAGTTAGAAATCTCATATATTATTGGTGGGAGAGGGACTTGCTAAATAACACTCTTTTGGATTTTAAAACAAATATACTGTTGACCTCAGCAATTCTATTAAAGCATCATTCTTATGGAATAAATAAATGTACTGGCATATAAGGATACTTTGTTGTGAGTTACAGTGATGGTCAAACCTGGACACCACTACGTTAGTGCCCCTCAGAAGGGGACTGTCCTTACAGTGGACACAGTATGCTACTGTTAAAAATGAGCTGGATGATAGGAGGCCTGGGTGGCTCAGTGGTTTAGCACCTGCCTTTGGCCCAGGGTGTGATCCTGGAGTCCTGGGTTCAAGTCCCACATTGGGCTCCTTGCATGGAGCCTGCTTCTCCCTCTGCCGGTGTCTCTGCCTCTCTCTCTCTCTCTCTCTCTCTCTCTCTCTCTCTGTCTCTCTGTTTCTCTGTCTCTCATGAATAAATAAATAAAATCTTAAAAAAAAAACGAGCTGGATGTATACATATTGACCTATGATATGATGTGAGTACATGCAAAATGCAATTGCAGAGGAATGACCTGCTGTGACTATTTCTTTCTTCGAGAAGGAGAAAGAACCCACCTTGCATGTATATTTGTATGAGCATGAAGAATCATGCAGACGACATAACAGCAAATTGTTAATAGTGGCCCATCTCAGGGTGTCTGTTTAGATGGTGAATGGATCCTGTGCATTTTTTCTTTAGACAACTCTGTATTGCAGTGGTTTGTTTTCATGACAAACATATTATTTCTCTTAAGAGCATCTATGAAGACAATAAAATGCTGAGAGTGTCCCCAGTTTCATTTGTTAACATATGTAGTTGTTTAGGAGAAATGATAGACCTCACAGTGCAAACTTTTTTGTATTTCTCACAACGTGTTGCTTTTTGACATCAGAAGGGAAGGCAGTGAGTGCTCTTGACACTATTCTAGAGACTTCAGTAATCAGAATTAAGGAAATAAACCCCTCTCTTCCGGTTCTGTCAAGATTGCCAGCATGGGATGTAAAAAACAAAAACATGGATTGTCTACTAATGCGATGAGGCTGTGTTACAGGGCTGGGCACCATGAGACAGGCATGCAGTAACCCTCCGTCACAAATAGGACTTAGAGCTGCAGTGGGAACATCTGTTTAAAAGAAGAACTCTTATGAGAGATTGGGGGGGAGGGGCATGATTGACAGGTAGGCCTGCCTCTGGAACTGACCTTTCCTGAAGGCCGTGGGTGGGCCAGGGGAGCAGGGTCCTGGTGGGCTGGAATGAGGAAGGAGACTCCAGATGAGGCCCAGGACGTTGGGAGACTCCAGAATTTGAAGATATGAGAAGGGTTTTAAACTAAGGGAAACAGAAAACCAGGGAGGTAACAGAGGAGAGACGTGGCAAGCTTCCTGACACTCACTAGCTCTGTCTCTTGTAAGAAGTTTGGCTCCAAAACCCTGACATGGTAAGTCGTACTTGGTGGGACTGCTGTAAGAGAAAAATGCAGTTGGTTCTTATTAGATGTCTGCTACATACAAGTCACACAGGGGGATCTTGTGCCCTCGGCATCCAGATCCTTTTGTTTACCTCTAGCCCCCTGACCCTAAACCAAGCCCAACCTTACTGGGGAGAAGGCAGGAGAAGGAAGAGGGAGCACTCCCTTCTGGAACATACTACATTTTCTTTTGTGGTTTGTTGCTTAATTGGGTTCCTTGAACCATGTGTATAAAATGTACATTTCTTTTAAACATTTACACAGAAATCCCTTTTGTTAGCTCAGGATGACCGAGAGGAAAGGTGCTAGAGGACACTGGCTGAGCTCCTGCAGTGGAGACAGGAGGGGGTGGGGCAGGGGCCTGCTGCCAGCGCCTTGTGCACCATCACTTCCCTCGAAACTGCCAGAGTCAAGGCATCCCTACCCAATGCAGTTTCTTCCTGCGACTTTTCATATAAAAGTGTTTTGCGGTGATTTTGTGATGGCACTTCATAATTACAGAAGACTTCTGCTAATCCCTAAGTGATTGCTTATCTAAATCCTGAATTTTTCTGACTGACGACGTATTTGATGGTGTCTCATATGTCTGTAGCATGTGCGTTCTGGGCACCCACGGCCACACTTCCCCCAGCCCTGCGGTAGCACAACACTGTCACTCACGCACGCACATCCTGTGGCCGTTTGGGTCCTGGGGCTCACTGGTTGAACACATGTGCTCCACGCCGACCTGCATTCATTTAGCTCATCTGCAAGAGTTTTCAGTAGGTTTTCTCAATAACAACCCATTGATTGAAAGGTTAGGGTGGTAGTCCAGGCATGGAAGGAAAAACAAAAGCAAATATATAGACACATTCAGACACACACAGGGTACTATAACGGTTTGGTAAGTAAATATTTGAGTACATCAAAGACAAGTAGGGTTATAATAAATAAGAATAGATCAGAGCTGCCCAGAGTGGCATTAAATAGGTTACACAGCTACATTATTCCTTCCTAAGTATACACGAAGTTGCTGGGATGTCTTCCCTTCATTTATTTCCTATTACGTGAAGCCTATGCTTGATGTTATCGATGCAGAGTTGCATATCAAAGATGCTGTTATGAGAGACTACACAGCTTTAAGCCTGAACTCTACAAAGAAAGGAAGAATTTCCCCAACAATGGTGATGTTTATTGATGATTATTTTGTTCCCTCATGTAGAGTCAACAAAGCTGTTCTAGGGCTGGAATTATTTCCCTTTCCATATATGAATTTCTTCATGTTCTTAATGACTGCTGCAAGATGGCAGGATGGAGTTAGAATAAAATCTGTCAGCCTAAAAATAATTATTTCCATTTCTGGATATGGATACTCTGTGGGGCTGGTTTATACTGAGGCTATAAGCTATTATTGATAGACTACAGAGAACAAGGAGACTGTGATTTTTATGTCTACCTCAATCCTTTTTGCACACATCTTCCCTGCAAAATGGAAAGTGGGCCTTTTTTGGAGTCTGGAAAATGTACTGTAGCCTCATGGATCCTTGCTACCAGAGAAAAATTAAGATCATCACAGTTGTCTTTAGGAGTTCTGCTTAATCTTGGATGATCTCTCAAAATGTTATATTTTTTCTCTTTGTTTTTTATCTTAGCTGAAGTTTTGGTGACACACACTGGGGAAAGGCTGGGAAGCGCACCTTCCCCTGGCCTAGTTTTGGGGTCAGTGAGCCAGACTGGAAGCCCTGTGTGATGCTAATCAAACTTGACTTAAAATAGACAAGACTTTCCTTGACTGGTTTGTGAAAATCTTTTTAACTTTTCGAATATTAAGTTTAAAAAAGAAAGCAGTTGGCCATTGCAGAGCAGGCTTTTCGTGAGGCACTTGGTGTCTGAGCCTGAAGCATGTTCTGGTAGATCACTGCCAGCCCCACAGCAACTCTGGGCCCCTTGTCACCTTTGGCAGTGATCTGCTACACCCCCTTGCCATTGTGGAAATAGCACTTGCATCCCATATCCAGCGTGACACTAGAGACTTGCTGATGAATTTGGATTATTAGAATTTTTTTCGGTCTTCTTCCAACATCTTCTAAGAACCCTCTATTGGAGGAATGACTACATAGTAGATCCTGTTGTAAGATCTATTATTAATTTATTTTAAAGATTTTCCTCATTCTATTCCCAGAGCAGTCACTTTGAAAATCATCAGGCCTACCAGTTACTATTTATTCCAAAAAATGAATTCATTAGGGTTGTTTCCACCCAAAAAAGCCATTGTAAAATTTACAACCAAGGATTTATAACTAGCATGTTGTTATTTTCATGAGAATTCTGATTTTTCTTGAGCTGATTTATCTAGAGATTAAAAATATAGATGTCATTGAAAGAATGATAAGTGTAAAATCATTTTCCTCCACAGCTAACTTTTAGATTTTATGTTAATAGAGCTTTTAGCACATTGAAGTTCTCTCACTCACAGCTGTTACCTTATGTATGGAGCATTCATTTTCCATCTGACGATTGAGCTATTTGTCTGAGTGGCTCCCCTTTTGAAACTTCACAGAGTTTTTTAAGGAAACTGGGCCATGAAAACCTTTATGTTTGTCCTCCATCAAGACACAAGACGTGGCTATACTGATGAGTGAGGTTGCAAATAGTGTTACACTTTGCTATTTAAATTGCCCGAATTGAACAGTGTAGTTCTGCATTCAGCTTATAAATTACCAATACATTGGATTGTCCGGTGGGGGTAAGCTACAACTACAAAGCTAAAATGTAAAGTCTAGGAAGAACCAGAGTGTGCACCATAAAGTAACTAGAATGCAATCTTTAGTGTGGGCGTTGGAGGTTCCTGGCCAATGCACCCCCTGTTGAGCTCGGCACAGAAAGCTGGGACCTGTATTGTATGAAGTAGGGCCCTGTGGGTGGCATGGGATCAGAGTGACTTTAAGGAGAGTTCCATGGCATAAAATGACATTCTGGTTTTAATGAGGAGTGTTGCCTTTATTTCAGACCTTTATAAGATTATGCTAGATACTATCTGTAGCTCCTCTGGAAGAATGTAAACTGCTAACAGAAATAAGATGGGATGTTGTCCTGGGATAAAGATTTTCCCTTTTCATAGCATGTTACCTAAAGTCTGAAAGCAGGTTATATCTAATCCATATAATTATATATAAGTGGAGCCTGAGAGAGGTGTAAAATATTTAGTTCTTTGGATCATGGTAGCAGATCACTGGTTGATATTTATGTCCCACCAAAGGCACCTACTCAGAACATGAACTTACCAGCTTTTGTGTTCTTTTTATAGGAAATAAAATCCATTGATGATTTTTTTATTTAAAAAGTGTGTTAATCTACATTGATTTCTAAATTTGTTATGGATTCCTTAGCTGAGAAATACAGTTCATCACTGACTGTTCTATTACCTGACAGCAATTGATAAAGCATCCGTGCACAAAGTGCCAGAAAAGGTTAATATTTATTGATTTTTATGGTGCTACAACCCATGTAGTTTTGCCATCAAAGATGTATGGCCACCAGCACTGGAATCTGTAAAATTGCAGAATGCACACTTGATTTTATTATAACCTATGCCAGTATTCAACATTTAAAAAATGACAGATATTTAACAAAAAGCTCTGAATGTGTAGCCACCCTGAACCTGTGACTGGAATTTAATATTTTAACACGAAGCACAAGAGCACTTAAAAACTAAAAATTAATCCTTGCTTTACAAATAGCAATCACATTTAGCCTTTTCTTCCACTTAACTATATGCTATTGATCCGAGAAGATGCCCAAGCAAGTGATAGCTGGAATTATGAGCATTAAAGGGCTTGCTTCTTTAACAGAAAAATGTGTAATTAGCAGAGAAGTGGGGAAAGCCTATGTTTAGTTTTAAAGGAGTTTGAAAGAAGCAGTTTGAGTGCCACACCAGTTTCGCATATAACCAAGAACAGTCTCAGGTCCGGGGATCATGAATTTATTCCCTGGTTGCAGATTGTGGGTAACAATGAGGAGTGCGCACTGTTCTTGTCTTTTGTTTTTTGTTTATCTCCATCTGAATTTCCCAGACTGAGATTCAGTCCTTGGGTTACCTACAACACCAGAAATACTGACCTCTATTCATTTGCCTACTTGAATACACTTAAAATTTACGTTACTTTGCTGATTGTTTAGTGTGTCTAGATAATGTGTAACAGATGAAATAAGACAATTTATGAATTACTTTTTTAACCCAGAGAATCCACCATAAGTTGTCCCCTGGCCTCCAGGGCCATAGACTTTAAGGGTGAATCAGAACTAAAACCCTCCGTCCCTATTTTTTTAGATGTTTTTGAAAGTGGGAGCTGGAATTTATTTCTACAAAAGATTTAATGGAACTTCTAATGCTAAAAACAAACAAGTAAACAAAAAACTACTTTAACCAACTGAATAAATTGCGGTGCATCCTTCAAATATGCTTTTAGATCTTCTACCAGTTTCCGCAGATTCTGTTTTTTCTTTCCCTCACAAACAGCTTGCCCATGTTGTTACGCTTATTTAGGGAAGAGAAAAGAGTTTGCTTCTTGAAAGGAAGCATCCTTTTGCCTAGAAAACTGCTGTCATAGCTCACATATCATTGAAATATGTGGCAGCTTCAATTCTAACATTGAAAAAATTAAAAAGACTTAAGAGAGAATTCCTGACTCATGTTCTCAAAGCTGATGACAGTATGCAGTATTTTCCATAAAGACTTCATTTTCCCCTCCTTTTATTAATCTTATTTATAATATTGTTAAAATTTTCTTCATGAATACCAGTGTCACATGAATCTAATTCTTTACATCATTTTAATTTGTCAATTTTCTTTATCATTTTGTCATTTATCTAATATTCTTCTTTCTCTCTTCTTCCCCCTTTTTAACCAGGCAAGGTCTCTTACTAATAGCATAGTGATTAAAATAGTCTTGCTTAAGGAACATTGCTCCGTTACACTGTTGTTTTGTTTCCATATAGCCTGGTTTTGCAGCCTCCCAACCTCAGAGCTATCTCTCTGGCTTTTTTTGCTGTTCCCCTTAAACCTGCCGATGACAGCTGAGTGACAGGCCCCTTAACACTTCCTTTCTTCTCTGAAATTAGACACTGCTGCCATAGGCTGTGCATTGGTGTCCAAGACACCTTCACCTCTGGATCAGCTGTCACCTGAGGTGTGGACGACTATGTGAAGATGGCATTGGGATCTTAGCCCATTCACTTCTCTTTAAGTCGCACTGACTAGGAGCGCACCACCCAAAGCCAAGTGTACAAGGACACATATGCAGGGACACATTTTATATGACAAACTAAAATGGAAAAAGGAAAAAGAACCATTTCAAACCACGTATTCCACATTAGAGAATCATTTTAACTTTTATGAACAACAGTGGGAATGAAGACAGAGGTTTCAAATTTCACAAAGCAGATACCATGAGGGCTGGGAGATCCTGTGATTCTCATAACTATGGAATTTATTTTCTGCCCTGCCCCCAGGAAAAATAAACAAATCCTTTGAATTACTCTTTTTTTGTCAAGTATGTTTTATTTGACTTTTAGTTTCAAATTCGCCCTTTTAAAAAATGTACTTTATTTTGTGAATTGTCGGAAAATGTGAACCATCAGAGGGAAAATATCTTAACCCCATTTTGAATTGGTTCATTTCCTTATTTACTTTGTATTTTAGTTCTAAATAAAACATATATTCTGACAATTATATTGAAAACATTAATGCATTCTTTATAACAATTATCTGCTTCTCATTCTCTTGCTTTTTTTTGGATTGAAACTAAAGACTAAACATGACTTTAATGTTTTGGTTTGCATTAGAGATGCATTCAAAATAAAATACAAGAAATGCTTTACACATAAATGTGGCAGAAAAAATCAGATTTCAAAAAAATAAAAATCAGAAGATATCCTGGAAATCATGACTAAAATAATGTGACAATTTTTAAACTTCGACTTTGAGCAACTAATCTATGTTGCTGCCTTTGAGAGGGAGACTTTTCAAGTACATTTTAATTCATTCTCTTTAGGTGAGTTTAATCACATGAACTGATAGGCTTTTTTGCTTAATACTATTAGAGTTCTTGGGTAGCTTTTGTATTGAAAAAATGTTTTTGTCTTAGTGCTTGACGTGAAGCTTAGTGTAGTCTAACTGGTTTACCTTGTCAGTTTGATTAGCAGAAGCAGCAGGTCATTGTTGGTTACCTAGCAGATGATGTTTTCTTGTCCTAAACTGGGCTGTGCAGAAACCATTCCAGGAAATTAGAAGTACCTTAGGTTTTTCTTCTTCATTTGCATCTTCTTGAAAAGGGGAAAAGCAGTTTTGTGGATCCTTTAGACAAGGATCTTCTATATAGTTTCCTTTTTTCCTAGTGAATTGTATTACCTAGTTTTAGCTGAAATCATCACTGGTTTCATGTGACCTAGGAGAATTAAAAATATTGTTAATTAGAAGGCCCAGGTTCATGATGTTTTCCATGGCGGTCTCCTCTGAGCTGTTTGTTGATTGCAGCTCGTTGGGGAATTTCAGAGTATCATTTGTTGTAGTGGACTTGGCAAAGTATGAAAAGTACTTCAGTGGGGTGTGATGTGCAATGGCATCATCTATATTAAAAAATAAATCTGAGAAATTTTCAAGACCTAAAAGTAATGGGTGCTGGGGACAGGCTGTAGCAGCCGTGTCACCCAGCGGCCACCCAAGCAATCCTGGTGCAGGGGTGCAGATGCTCCCCTCTGCTGCCCCCCTCCCCTCCCACCCAGAGAGAAGGAGCATGCCTGGTGCTGGCAGCACTAACAGAAGCCCTGTACAGACAGACAGGTGGGCAGGACCACAGGACCCAGCTCCATCAGAGGGAAGGAAGCCTGAGTCCACTCTCCTCCAGCCTCTCCAGGAGCAGTGGCTCTTCCCTGGAGCCCTTTGTTTGCACTTCCTTCCAATTCTTTCTTTTCTCAGGTTCTTCTGATGACCTTTCAGCCCCCTCTCTTTTTTTTATTGAGTGTTTCACACAAGAACATGGCAAAATGCTATAAATTACCCACAAAACTGAGAGGGAGAGGAAGAATGACTTCCAAGGTAAAATAATCAAGTGCAGAGCTGACAATAGAACCCAGACCCGGCTCTCGATGGGCAGTGCACCAGGAGCTATCGGGAGCATGGATTACCCATCTCCTTTCTTTAAAGAAGGTAATCTTGGCTGCCTTGAGGGAGGTGGTATTCTTTTGTGACCACTTCTCCTTTTTCCTTACATTGCTTTAACTATTTGGAGGAGTGAATTCTTCTCGTAATCCTTTGTCCACTAATTTTCTTTCATGGGAGCTTTTGCTCACTGGCCACTTTTTTCATTACATGTGCCATGGGAATATCTTATTTTACTGTTAATTTATTACAACCTGCGCTTGTTAATGTAAGGTGTCTGCTGACATTTACCCACACTTGGTCTTTGTTCCTCAGGCTGCCCAGTGTATTTATAAAACCACATGCTCCAGATTACTAGTTTTGAGCTGACTTTTTCCCTCTTCCTTTTTTTCCACAAAGCTTTGTATCCACAGACACCCCCCCCCCCTTTAATGTTTCAGCTCTGTCAAAATTTCTGATCTAGTTCTGGGTTCCCATATAATATGCCTTGAATTCCCAACAATACCAAATAGATTTCTTACTTGGTATTCTGAAATAGTTTATTTATAGTCTTGAAAATTATATTTCTTAAAAAAAGAAAACTCTCATCACATCCATATATTACCAATCCTAAAGCAAGATCAAGTTTACCTTTTAGGAGACAGGGAAGACAAAATGATAGAGAATATGTTGGTGGGGTGGGGGAGGGAGTGTAAAATAAACACCAATACCTTGAAATGTAAGCACTTGAAACTTGTATAAGAAGGCCATGTAAAAATGCAGCTAGCTTTAATTAGAAATGAGAGAAAACAACACTTAGAATAGCTGTCCTCAAAATAAGATTTCAAATCAGAGTTAATGTATTCTGAAAAAGGCAGTCAAAAATGAAGAAGAAATACTGTAACTTTTAACTCTTAAGGCGTTTTAAATAAAGATTTTAGTTCAGCAAATTAGAAAGCATGCTGGCATATGAATACAAAGGGCGGTGCGGTCCGAAGGTTGGAAAGCAAACCAGGTAAATCTGCAGTTAGCCATTGTGGCGATTTATAGAAAATATGGAACCAGAAGTGGAAGGGATATAGAAATGGAATTATGTAGCTAGTAAATAGAGCCAGAATATTTGAAATAATACATAAGCCATTTATATTTTTAGTAGCTATGTTTCTTCAGGCAGACACATATTTGCAGTCAGATACTTATAATGAACCATTGGAAACTTGTAAAAAGCCAGGGAAAATTGACAGATGAAAAGGCCATTGAGCCAGTAGCTAGTGGATCTAGAATCTAGTCCTATTGCTCGTGGTCACTATTTGCATGAGCCACTTAAACCCTCCTCTGCCTTACTTCCCTGAATGCAAAATAAAGGATGAAATTTTAATAGGTGAGCTCACTGGGTCTTCCCAGGGGTGATAACACTATAATTATGTGAAATTATAAATAATACTCCCTTACAATCCTAATCTCCTGGTAATCTCTTCCATAATTTTCATTTGCTAAGATTATAAGGAAAAGCATGCATATGAGACCATTGGGAAGGTTTATGGGTTAGGAAGGCCAGGAGGACTAGGTACAGACAAGTTACGAACAAATTCGACCCCTCAGATGTTCTTTCCCACAGAGGACTGTGATGGGCTCTGAATGTGCAGTGATATTTGTTCCTGCCGCGAGGAGACCACAGAGCCTGCCTGGATATCTGTTGGCATCTCTCTGAAATCTGAGCTTAACACAGGGACTTGCATACCGAAAGCACAACCCCAGTGGGGGCAGTGTTTAAGATGACTGGTCCCCTCTGTAGATGTCAGTTCAGAGAATGAAAACTAAACTATCAGGGATCCCTGGGTGGCGCAGCGGTTTGGCGCCTGCCTTTGGCCTGGGGCGCGATCCTGGAGACCTGGGATCGAATCCCACGTCGGGCTCCCTGCATGGAACCTGCTTCTCCCTCTGCCTGTGTCTCTGCCTCTCTGTCTCTCTCTGTGTAACTATCATGAATAAATAAATAAAATCTTAAAAAAAAAAAAAAAGAAAACTAAACTATCACATAATGGCGAAAAACAAAAACCAAAAAACTGTTAGATTTTTTTCTGTGGCCTCCCATTGGTTGTGGTTCGGCTGACGGCTCCAGGTAGCTTTCTAGTAGCAGAAAAACAGAGCTGAGCCAACAGAAAGCGGGTGGTAGGAGGTTGTCTGGGAAGCAGGCTTGCTTCCAGGCAGACTCCAGGCCAGCCTGCACAGCAGCGGGCCGCCTAGGAGAGGGTCCAGGTGGCTGTCCTCAGGGTCCTGTGGGGCCTGGAGGGTGAGGGAGCATCACCTGTGACTGCAGCTCCTGCCCCCCAGGCTGGAGAGGCACCTGTGTCTGGCAGCCAGAACATGCCCTGTGACTTCCCTGATCTGTCCCCACCATACTAAACAAGTGGTCAGTTAACAAGGTGAGAAAGATCCCAGTAGCCTCCAGCACCCAGCAGGCCCTCAGCGATGGCGGATGTCTTATCATTTCTGCTAAGAAGAATATGGGCCTCTTTTAAAGGAATGGGAGCCTGTGCCAGGGTGGATCATGCCGGAGTCTTCCTGACTAGCCACAGCACCCTCTTAGTCCCTTCATATAGTCGCTGTGGCGTCCCAGATGCCTGCAAGGTATGGTGGCCATGGTCTTCGTCGAAACCGTTCTGAAAACACTGCTGCTGGGTTCATGAGACCTTATTTCAGACGCCTGCCTACTGCCTCTCTTTTGCTCTGTGGCAAGTAGCTTTGGAATTAACTTCTCTCTAAGCCCTGGGAGGTCTCCCATCTTCTTGCTATTGGGAATACTCTGAACACACATACTTCATCTCCCTCACTCAGCTCTCCAGGGTTTTCATACTTTTAACAGGATGTGGTTTTTAATGAGGCTTCTAGAAGCTTCAGAAACTTCTTTAATGATTTTGTTTTGACCTTTTGCTACTGCCTTTACTGGGACTGAATTGATCAATCAATACTGAAAATTTGCTACCACGATTAAGATTTTATTATTTTTGCGTGCAACTTTTTAAGTTTCCTTTTCTTGGTTCTGGAATGGGCACCTATTAAGCATTATAATGGGGAACATGCAAGAGTCCAAACAACATGGGTATTAAGTCCGTAACAGCCGTGTTCCCAGGTATCTCCAAACCTTCACATTTACCCGCCTTTACGTTGCTCTGTATGAAATAGACATTTTGAACAGATGTAAGCAGACGATGCTCACTGCCCCTTCAGTTCCTTGGCCACAGTGGAAATCCCCAAGGGCCCGACACGTTGCGGGGGGGGGGGGGGAGATGAGGGGGTTCCATTGGTCCGGGGCCAGGGTCCTTTGCTCTCTTCCCTCTCTGTTCCTGCTTTCCTTTCTCAGTGGGTTTTAGATACGTCATCCCCCATCAAACTGCCTGAACAGTTTTGCACGAGGATCTCGTAGAAAATGGGCAAAATCCAGAACCCCCAGTGCTGTGTCTCATGCCCCCCAGTTCTCCATACGCTCACTGCTGACACCGTGCCTCGCTCTGCTTTGTCTTTTCAGGGGTTGGGTGCTTTGGTGGCAGTGTTTCCACATTTCTTCTTGGTCACCTTCTCAGTGGTCCTGGAATCACTTAACTCCCAGAAAAATCTTGAAATATGGCATGTTATTTGAATACATAGTTTTCTTTTTAAAATGCAAAATTTTATTAACTTCATATTTGCAGATTTATTACATCTTTAATATTTACTATATATGTAGGCTTTAATCTCATTAATTTTTCTTCATTTTCATAGCAAGTTTTCTTTACACTTATTAACTTTTGGAAATAAGCTGATTTTCTAAATAATAATTGCTAAGAGTATTATTTTTTAAAATTTTTAACAGGAATACCAAAGACAATTGGAGAATAGAACAATTATACAATATAGGATCTAGGCGGGGAACCAGTAATCCTAGAAAGTTCTCAACATACTTAATAGAGCACATGGAAACATTCCCAGAAATTTAGGAATACACAGTAAATAATGATCCTCCCCCCAACAGCTCCAGGAGGTGTTGCTAGAGTAACCACAATAGTTTCTTAAGGAGCTCTCCCGGGTTCTGGTATTCAAGGGTAGCACCCCACCCCTTATCATCTGTGGGAAATGGGCACTTCAGTGACCAGCAGCCTGGAAGGCCAGGGAGAAGAAACTATTGGATCACCTTAGAGCAGTGACTGACTAGATAAGTCAGTGGATCTACTCACATTCACGACGCCATCTGTGCGCTCTTGGAAGCTGATGCACATCTCCTGATCAGTGTGTGCCAGGCACCGGGTCTGTGCTGGGCACCAGGTCTGTGCCATGTTGGGTCATCCCTCGCCCTCCCGGCCATGGCCCTGGTGCCACACTGGCAGTGTCTCACATGGGCAGAGGGAGACGAGGATTTGGCCCACCGCTACCTGCCAGCTCTCAGCAGAAAGGACGATGATAAGAAATAAGTCATACTGTGGTGCTGTAGTTGGGATAGAAGCAGGAAGAGGAACCAGAAAATTGGGTTAGTTGGGGGGACAGGGTGGGGCTGCAACTATTTTGTGTACAGTCAGGGGAAATTCTCTCTGAGCAAACGACTCTATAAAACAGTTTTACTGACATACAATTAACATCCAACAGCCTGCACACAAAGTGGAGGATGTGTTGAGTTTGGGTGAATGTATAAATACTCGAAGCCACCACCACAATGACAATAAGGAACACAGCCCTCTCCCCCAGAGTTGTAAGGAAATTTCTAGTACAGAGCGTGATCCACGTGGGGCTGGAGCCGTGTGGGCCTGTGGTTGGGCAGCATGCAGAATGAGCTGTCCAATGTAAGGAGGGTGGCCCTGGAGGGACTAGGGCCAGCGTGGTGGGCTGCTCAGGCCTTGTCCATAGGGAGGCCTGTGGAGGTTTTCTTCTGACTCTGACGGAAGCCATGGAGGGAGTGAGCGAGAGAGGAGCCTGCGTTGGTTTATCTTTTGAAGAACGTCACTCACTCAGACTTCAGTGTGGAGAGATGTGTGCTTGGGGGGACAGGATGATCACAGCCAGAGACGGTGACCATGGGACAGAGGTGGTGAGGGCAGTCAAATAAGGCTGGAAGCCAGCTTTCTCTCTGCCGTCTGACCCCTAGCCACTGTGCCCCTTACTTGGCTTGCTACCTTCTGGCCAGGGACCCTGGATTCCTGGGATGAGGCAGTCAGCCTCCATTTGTAGATTTTCATATCTGTGTTTTCCGACTTGCACACTCGCCACATGCTTCTTGACCTCCAAGGAGACATCCTCAGTCTCCTTAATGTGGACTTTTTTTAAACTTCCGCAGTGCTTATTTCCCTTGTGTCACATCCATTGTGGGTAGGATCGTCTTCCTGACTGCACACAACTTCATGTCATTAAGCCCAATAGTTGCTAATAGTGTGCTTTATTTAGAGAGGTGCTTTTAAACTCTTGTTAATGTTCTTGAATTACACTTAATTGGAAAGATTTCCATATAGTTGTGTAAAGAAATATAGAAGATTTGTTTTAATCCCCTAAGAATGTGACAGCAGAGTATTCTAGTATCTTTCACAACCCAGATACAATACCTTATTTTTATGTCATTGAATAGACTGGAAATTTATTTTTGGTAGATCCCATAACACCAGGAGAAATCAGAAATCTGAGGGCACTGTTGTTACCTTTTTTTTTTTTTTTTTCTGGGGAAAAATCTAGACCTTAACTGTAAGGAAAAAAACAAATGGGCTCAAAGGAAGTGAAAGAAGGGAGTGTGTGTGTGTGTGTGTGTGTGTACACACATGTGTGCAAGCACACATAAATATATATTTTAAAATATTTTTATTGGTCCTTGTAATAAAGGTAAATACTTCAGTTGATTAAATTTCTCTTTACTTTTCTGACATTAAGATGTTCAAGATTTAAAAACAATTTAATGCTTTCTTTAAAAAAGGAAAAAGGGGCCAATCTCGCATGTAATATACACTAGAGAAACACTTTTTAATCAATTGGCTTACTTAAAATTATTTCTAAAACCATTGTATCTAGAAACTATTACTTAGGAGAAATCGACTAGATTTATTCTAAAATGATTATTTTTTAAATAGACACCTGTATTGCTCTCTTCTCTTTATATGTGGTTGTTACTGTATATGCTTAAACTGTGTCATTAATATCCATATGATTGGGTCAATACAGATATTTTATTAAGCTTGTTTTCTTCAGCTTTGTGTATAAAATAAACAATATTGGACAAAGAAAACATAATATGAAAGTTCATTGTTTAGTAGGAAATCAGTATGTTAAGAAGAACTGACACTCTAACCACGTAAAAATGATCAATATTTTCATGAATACAACCAGCCTAAAGGTTTTTTTGGATCTTGGGTAGCCTAACTTTTATCATTTGAAGCTTGAATCACTACCAAAGGCTGACAATCTACTGGGTGAGAAACCAGTGCGTTTTTATAAATACACACATATTTATTCATGTATTTAAAATTCAGGCTAAGAGTGTATGAAGCAACTGTACTTAGCAATAGACGTTATTTGGCTGAAGAACTCGTTTTTTAGGCATATAATCTGAGTCGTAAAAAGCATCTCCTTCCTTCGTGTCTCCCTCCCTCTGACACGACAACCCCGCCTACAGCACTTCTGACTCCAGAGGGAGAGGGCTGCACACCCCGCGCAGTTCCACAGGACAGCAGCTGGACATCCTACAACTGAACTCAGTTCTGACGCCGACTACCTGGAAGCAGCGCCCACACCCCGCAGGTGAAGGGCTCAGCCCCACAGGACTTTGCCCACTTCAGATGCCCATTGCAAGTCCAGCCTCTCATGCTTCTGACTGGCTATAAATCAGAGGTTCCCATGTGACTCCCTTGGGTCTTTATTTGCTGGAGCAACTCACAGGACTTAACATGTTTACCATGTTATTAAAGGATATGATAACAGATCCAGATAATTGATGAAGACATACTTCGGGCAAAGTCTGGGGGGGACCCTACCACAGGAGCTTCTGTCTCCATGAAGGTAGGGTGCATCACCCTTCCAGTATTCAGATGTGGTCAGCAGCCTGGAAGCTCTCAGAATCCCATGCTATTGGGATTTGATGGATGCTTCCTCGGTAGATATGGTCAGTTATTACTTCTATTTCCAGCCTTTCTCTCTAGAGAAGTAGAGGATGGCGCCAAGAATTTGGAGCCTCTGATCATAGCTTGATCCTTTGGTGATCAGCCCCATCCAGGAGCCACTCGGGAACGCCCCCTAGAGTCACCTCATTAGAACAAAGGACCATCCTAGTGTTCTTACCACTTAGATTACAGGGCTTGAGGAGCTGTCTGCCAAGACCTAGGTCAAAGACAATAGGTTCTTTTGTAGGAGCTATACTGCAGTGTAATGGGTAAGGGGGACCAGGGTTAAGTCCCATTGGTAGAATCTTCAAAGAAACGATGTTCCAGATGCTCTGTTCTCCAAAGTGGGGGTAATGGAGAAGTTACCCAGAGTCACACCACGTCAGAACATGCTGATGCATCACAGGTCTTAGGAAATCCATCAGACTCAAAGCCTGTGGCAATTGGAATGTCATGGTTGGGACGCACCTTGCAGGGCCAGCAATCCTTTCTTCTTGTACTTACCTACTCAATCCGCATTCACGTAGTCCCATGTGAACACCGTCAGTGACAGGGCCATCCCTCTCCATGTAGCACATTGTGCCAATCTCAGAAAGTTCATCTGTAGGTTGAGACAGAATATTTTTCCCCGTAACTTCCCAGGTCCCTGGTTCTTTATTCTCAGAAGCTCCAAATTAGAAATCTAACACCATTTTCTATTCATCTTGAAAAATTGCTCCTTTCCTAAACTGTAAACTTAAGGACAAAAAATAAATCGCCAGTATCCAGTTAAGACAACTGCAGATGTTTCTTGTTTATTAAATTGGATAAATTTCTAGTGTCCTCTTCTCATGTGACACTGTCCCCATTTCATCACGGTTTAAGACTGCGATTGTCTCTACCAAATTTCATTAGCTACTTTACCATCTTCCCGCTCTAATGTACGAACCCAGTGCATACTATGATCGCATTTTCATTGTCCATATGTAATATTTGCAGCACACATTGTATCAGCTCTGGCTGATGTAGAGAGGTGTGTGATGGATCAGATGCATGGCAGAGATGGGATAGATATCCTGTATTGTGTGTATGATGTAGAGATGCAGTGCAGGGTCAATGCTGGCTGATGTGAAGGTGAAGACTAGCAATAGAGGACATAGCTGTGGCTCTCACCATCCTGATTCATATTCCTTTTGGCCTCCTCCCTCTCGTCACTGCCGAGGAGTGCACCCAAACTCAGCATGCTGTGTGTGTGCTAGGTATGTATGTGGATTGGCTTAAAGGAGAAAATGAGTTTGGAGCAGTGATGGGAAGGCAGTAAGGAATGTGTTTTGGGAGAAGGAAGCCTTGAAGGATGGAAGTGGTGGTGTGTGTGGAGTCTAACATGGGACCTGAGGGGCGGGATCTTACCTGGGTTCCCGGCGTTGGGGTGTTGACCCTCTGTTGCAGTTCTTGAAGCATGATCTTATCAATAACCAGAGATAATCTGACAGAGTCATCTTAAGTAAATTTGGCAAGATAATCATATAAATTAAAATGTTTTTCTTTTAAATTGAGAAATATTACTGTCACATTGACTGGAATACTCCTGTCAGCAATCAATACATTTTTCCCTAGAAGAGCCACTGGTGAAGTCAAATCATAGTCACGATGTTGCTTTACTGTGTTTAAAGCCAGAACAAAGTAATTGAGTTGAATTTAAGGAAAGTAACTGCTGTGCTCACCTGAGGCAGTGGCCTGGCCAGCCCCGGGGGCCCTGTGGTATGGAAGTCCATCTCTAGGGTGCCTCTTTCTCTTCTCTAGGCAGTACTGAGCATGGTACTCCTAGGTCTGTGTTTCCTCTTCTGAGTACCATGTGGGCTTATCTTTCTCTAATACCTCCTTCACATAGCGATGTCAGGGCCACAGTTTGTCCATGGCAGCACAGGACTGTGTCTCAGATGTCCCTCCGCCAACCACGAGTCAGCCAATTGCAAATTTCCTTGGGCAGATGCTTTTAAATCTAGGATATGCATGTGACCAGCTTCTGGGCTGTGTTGCATTAATTAAATTAACTTCTGACTTTTTTTTTTTGAGTGATTCACTGTCTTCTCTCTGTATTTTCCTAATGGAACATTCTAGATGAGGGATTGAGTTTTGAAATTGTTTTGAGGAATAAACAGGAGAGGGTTACAATCTGTTATTCTTAATAGAGATTAAGAACTTGAAAATGTCAGTTTGTGTAAACATAAAGATATTTATGTAGTAAGTATCCAATTAGTGAATTCCCTGGATGTCTGCATTGACAGTTCCTATTTTATTCACGGAATAATTTGAAGATGAGTTCTATTATGGGAGGAAGGTAGATAGTGCCATAATGGAAGGAGCTTTTATGGATTGGGCGGGTATTTTAAACTCTCTGAGCCTCCGTTTTTTTTCCCATAGAATGTGTGTGATAGTACTAATCTTCAGGATTTATTGAGGTGATATATGTAAAGCTCCACTTCGGCATATACTTTGTACTTAACAAATGGCAACTCTTATTATGATAAGAATCCTTTGAGAGGAAAATGTTTATCATTGTTTTTATGTGAGGAATTTAGAATGCCTTTCCCACCTCTGCTTTCTTGTCCATTGGTGGAAGGGACACATTTTTCACGATCAGCTCAAGCATTATGTGTTTTGAAGCCTTCCATGAACCCCTCAGATAGTATTTGTCAGCTTCTCTCTTGTCTGGAGAACCACAGCACAAGCCTCATCTGTGGGTACTGATGAGTGAATGTATTGATGTATGTGTTTAATATCGAATATTTGTTAAGTTTCTTACCATGTTGCAACACTTGTGCAAGTGACAACAGGGTCCAGGGGCAGCACAGGGGACCATCGTTATCATCATCATCACGTCCTGAGTCTGTGTGTGTGTGTCCGTGGATATAAGAATGTCAGACCCAAACAAATACATGAATAAGCTGAAGATGATGGTAAAGGCAAGAATGCAGGGTTTGAGGATAGAAAGTTCCAGAAAGGTTACTTTTTTTTTTTTTTAAGATTTTATTTATGTGTTCATGAGAGATACAGAGAGAGAGAGGCAGAGACACAGGCAGAGAGAGAAGCAGGCTCCACGCAGGGAACCCAATGTGGGACTTGATCCGGGGACTTCAGGATCATGCCCTGGGCCAAAGACAGGCGCTAAACCACTGAGCCATTCAGGGATCCCCAGAGAGTTTACTCTGAGTTGACGTCTCCCAGTGAGCCTCTCTGAGGAAGAAGCCCATGGGCTGTATTGTGCATAATGAAGAATCAGCCACCAGAGACCTGGACCCAAAACTTTCTAGGCAGAAGGACGAGGAAGCAAGAGTCGGGGATGAGCCAGGTTGGCGCGTCTGACTTATCCGTGTGTATCTGCTACCTCGTGAAAGCATCAGACCATCGTTAGCATGAAGCGAGAAAAGGAATAGAATAATAGCTAGCAAGAATGCTTCCGCACCAGTTCCAGCATGTGACAGTGAGACCTTGTGATGTCTAAAATTCTAGCAGAGGTGTGTTGTTCATTGTGGCCTTGACTGAAGAAGAGTAACTTGCTGTCTAACTTAGGGAGGAAGGTGACCCCATTTGCACAGAAAACCTCTTTTGGTCATTGAGGGCTGATGCATGGGTGGCCTGGCCAGATAGGGCTTAAATGGGGAGGTGGACATGTAAATGGGAAGGGTTAGACCATGGCAGACACCTGTTCCCACCTTAACTTCACTCTTCTTCAGACCTTTCGGTGACTGGAAATTTCCTGAGACCAAGGCTGGGGAATATAACCTACTTTGTTTAGTAGAATTTTCTTCTTTTCTATATAAACCTCAAGCAGATTGTCAGCACCCGGTGTTTAATAATAGAGGGTAGTATTTATATTTTGGACTTCATCTCCCAAGTAAATTTTTAATTTCAAAGGAACCGTTCAAGATTGCAAAACTTTACACAGATGTAAATGCTAGATTGAGAGTCTTAGTAAACCTACTGCCAGTCGGCATTCAAAACAAAAAGTCAGTGAAAGTGTATGTTTTTTATTTAAAGCCTTTTATTTAAAACCTTTTTTACTTAAATGTCTCTCTCTCTCTCTTTTTTAGAGAATAAAGAGTTGAAACAGATTCATGTCTATTTTAAATTTAAATTATGGGGATCCCTGGGTGGCTCAGCGGTTTAGCGCCTGCCTTTGGCCCAGGGCGTGATTTTGGAGTCCCAGGATTGAGTCCCACATCAGGCTCCCTTCATGGAGTCTGCCTCTCCCTTCCCTGTGTCCCTGACCCCCACCCCCTGTGTCTGATGAATAAATAAATAAAATCTTTAAAAAAAATAAATTTAAATTATGCCATCATCATCATCGCAATCGTTGTCAAACAGTGCAGTCAAACACTTCCTGGCTCCTGTGACTTGGTGATTTGGTCTGGTGGCTCCTGACTCTCCTGTTACTCTTCCTTGACATAACACCCATGTGTCTCTTTGTTGGACACATCTGCCTTTCTAAGGTGTGTGCATCCATTGTGCATTTGAAGAGATTCTAAGTTGATTCATTTTAGTGTATTTTTGTTGTCTGGAAGTGGTGTTTTTGTATGTCTTTGGAACATTTTCTCTGCCCCCTTGGTGAAAACTGGCCAATTTTGGCCTCTCTAAATAGAATACACTTGGGAATCCCTTTGTTATCCCTCCAGGCAAGAGCTCCCCAGCAGAGCTGTGCTTTAATGAGTTTGATTTCAACAGTGTTTGTGATTTCTGGGTTTAAACACGTGTCTTCTGATAAACTATCTGCCATTTGATATGTAAGGTACAAATGAAAATTTTAGGGTTGCAGGTTTCTCCATTAGAGAGAAATGTTCAAAATCACAGATATGGTGACATGTTAGACCACACGATGACTTCACATTGCCTTTGTACCTGTGAGAGCAGTGTTGAAATGATAGATATTCTGGTGGGAATTTGCACCCAACAGTCTGGCTTCTTTATGCAAAGTTCAGGACCTCAGGTTAGTGCCTTTGTATACCATGTTTAACCAACTACTTGTATCACAAATTGCTTATATGCCATATTCTAATGGCCTTATTGATCTCTGGTTTGATAGAATTAAATAATTGTGGTTTTCTCTGACGTTTGAAATCCCAAAATAAGTACAGTCTTTGATTAGGTAATAGTGCTTCTTTCTTACAGAATTATTATGAAATTAAATGAGCTAATAAGCATAAAGTGCTGGGTGGAGTGTGTAGCATGCATGAGGAACTTAATGAGCACTACTTTCCTTCCTCACCTCTTCTCCACTTTGGGACCTCATTCTCCAGGCAGGGTGTCTTAGTGCTTCACACTTACTGACACTCCAACTGTATGTTCACCTAATTCCTTTATTCATCACAGCCACTCTGTTAGGAGTACTGTTACTGCCTCCCTTTTACAGATGAGGAAGCTGGGCAGTCAGACTTGAGGGCCTGGTCCAAGATCACGGAGCAGGTAAGTGGCAGGCCTTAAGGCACTGGCAGCCTGGCTGCAGTGTGCACTGGGGAGAGGGCGGTTTGTGCCACAACAGAAAGTACTTGGTGCTCAGAATGTTCCAGGAGAGTGAGGCCTCCCTGCGTTTTGGTCAGGTTGTGAGAAATGTATGATCAGTCTTGGAAATCAGAATTGACCACCTACCACTCACCTATGTTCTTTTGCCAGTTGTGCTCCTGATCAGATCCGGTCTTGCTCTGTGGATTATGTTTCTATTTTGGGAATGGCAGCAGTTTTGTTTGGACATGTGAAACGTAACAGGTTGGGAAAGCCAGGTTCACTAGGTTATGGATTTGATCAAAACCAGTTTCATCAGAGCTTGGGAAGCTATTTCCTTTAGTGCTATGTTTTGGGTTTGTTTTTGTTTCTACTGTTCAGTAAAGAAGCTTCATGCAGTGATCCTTGCTGTGCATCTTATTTCTTGCTTTTGACATGGTGTCAGTGATGTGTCTTTCTCATTACTAAAAATCTATATTCTATACATCAGAAATATTTCATCTCATTGGTAATAAGTGACATAAACCTTTTCTTGAAAATTCCCTAATACAGGCACCTGGCTGACTCAGTCGTTAGAGCAGTGACTCTTGATCTCAGGGTCATGAGTTTAAGACTCACATTGGGCACAGAGATTACTTTAAAAAGGAAAAAAAGAAAGTATCCTAATACATGGAAAATTCTTGCTGATTTTTGCTTTTTTATCATCCTTAAGGACTGAACTATTTCCCCTAAATACTTCGAACTGTAATTGTCTTTATGAGTCCAAAATAAAGTATGATACTATGTCATCAGTCATATTCTTCTAACTTAACATCTACCAGAGAGGTAAAATCCCTGAGAGTGGGCATGTTGTTTGTCTTATCCACCAGTGAAGATCCATCCAAAGGCAAGTGTTGTACTTGGCACACATTAGATGTTCTGGATGCCTTCCACAAGAATGGATGAGTGTCAGCCCCTCAGGAACTGATCCCTTCCACTCCCATCTCAAACTCTCACGTGTACCCAATATGCCACGCCTACTCCTAAATGCTTCTGTTCTTGAGTCTGGGCCTTTGCACATGCTGTGCACCCTTGCTCCCACCTCTGGGAGGCCCTGCCTGCCTCCTTCCACCAGGCCAGGTCTGGTGCTCGTCAGCTTCCCAGAACTTGTGTTCATTCTCTAGGCACTTGCCATACTGTATGGTGATTGCTTATTTCCTGTTCCAGTTTTCTACCATAAACCCTTTGAAGACCTGGTACTTGGCTGAGTGATTTGTGGAATGGATTAATAAATGAATGAAAACTAGTAAGAGCTTATGTTCCTGGTAGACATCTTATTGGTCATAGACTATCTGTCCTTCACCTGAACTACAGTTTTGTGTCATTCTTTAGCATCACAATTCATCCTGCTCTAATAACGAGGGTACAGTCTTCGTTCCAGCAGGCTCTTCATTCCTGCAGCTACATAGAGTCCTTGCAGCTGCCAGGATCTCACTCTTTGTAAATCCAGCCACTTTTTCTTTAATTTTCCTTTTATTTCCATTATTAACCTTCATGACTTGCACCCTGAATACTGAATAAAATGTCTCCAAGCCCCGTAACAAACCACTGGGATATGTGTTGCTTTTCAGTATCCAGTTCATTAGAAGAAGTCTTGAAATAGGTAATTTGGCTTATAAAATTTTGCATCCATCCCAGCATTTTAGAATGCAGATTTACAAAGATAAGCGTTTACTCCATACCAACTTTTCACATTCCTTGGAATAGGAGGACAAATGAAAGGTAGTGCAGTTTCACCCTATGTGATAATTCATTGATAACTTGAATGATCTAGAAAATGATCTAGGAAATGATTCCTATATTAATTATAAGTGTTCCTGTACAACTGGTACTGTGTAGTAGGACTCTGGGCCTATGGGGTTCCTAAGTGAGAATGTTTTTATGTCTTTGTTATCTTTCTTGGTCAAACCTTGATTTAATTGTTAGGAAATGCTCATATTTAAAACATTTTAAAAATTTCTTTTTATATTGGCAGACCATTTAATAGTACTTTCAGTTTTCTGCTTTGTAGTAGATCCAGATTTTATGGCAAAATCCCCTCATTTGTACCACAATGTTAAAATTTCTTAAGAAGATACATTGATCACAAATTATTCCACATTTTGTTGATTTTGTATTTAGCTTTTTAAACAATTCATATCATTATTAATCAACGTTTGTGTTAGTATTTAAAATTTTAGGTGATCCAATAAATAAATAAATAAATAAATAAATAAATAAATAAAATTTTAGGTGATCCACATTTTAATGGCTTTAGAATAGTTACATTTTGCCACACTTGGCAGATTTTACATTGGAGAATATGGCATATGTAGAAAAGTATTGGAAAAACTCTCCCATCTTTTCATGAAAAAGCCCATGTCTGTCTAATGTCTAAGCAAGAAGACTAATGCCTAGGTGAATTTGGATTGCTTCTTAGAAAGAGGAGCAGTCCAGGGCAGAGGCAGGGATCTTACAGCTGCCTCTTGACCTTGAGTGAACAGAAATATTTGTGGCGCCCTCTTGGGGAGCAAGAACAGCTTTTGCAGCCATGGTCAAACGTGCTGGTACCTGAAACTTTTTCTGAGCGCACTTGCCCCGTGAAACCCGCTTGAACAAGGCAAGTCTAAGATAAGCACTAAATATGAGAATGGGAGGCAGAGTGATCGTGTGATTTCCACATGTAGCCCATTGGAGTGTATACTGCTCCTGGCCTGCAAACAGATGGGATGTAGTAGGTCATGAACGAAGCCCCCGTCCTTGTGAAGGATTGCTTTATAGGGTTCGGTGGCGCTGTGCACACCAGAGGCCAACCCGGGCCTCCCTTCACCTGACTGTATCTTTTATTTGACATGTCAGTTTTACACCCCACCAGCTTCCAAAAAGGCTATGAGGTGGTTTGCAATAAAAACAGTGTGAAAGTGAATGAAGAAAAATCTGAGGATTGGTTCAAAAGGGCTTTTTTCCTTTGCAACCTTGGAATTCCTTCTATATATAATAGAATCTGTAGTAATCCATCTTGCTTTGGCATGTAAGAAAATTTTAGAAATGTGTCTGAGATGTTTGATTCAACAACTTATCTATTTTTTTTAATTCTTCCGAACTAATATCCTTTTTTTTTTTTTTTTAAAGATTTTATTTATTGTTCATGAGAGACACAGAGAGAGACGCAGAGACACAGGCAGAGGGAGAAGCAGGCTCCATGCAGGGAGCCTGACGTGGGACTTGATCCCAGGTCTCTGGGATCAGGCTCTGGGCTGAAGGCGGCGCTAAACTGCTGAGCCACCCAGGCTGCCCTTGTCTTATAACTAAACTTGTAATTTGCTTTTCTCTTTTCTCTATCATTTTAGTTTCCTTGTTTTAAATCTTTTGTCAGCTTACATTACTTATACCTAATTTAGTTTGCCTTCTACAAACAAATGCTGAACGTTAATACTTTCTTGCTTTTTGATCCATAGAATTCTTATGTGTATCCAGGACCTGTCCAAGTATGGAATGCACACTGCTGATGTCAGAATCACTTGAGGAGGCTGTTAAAATTCCAGATCTACCTAACGAGTGGCTTTGTGTGGTGCTCCAAGATCTGCATTTTAGCAGCATATCCCTATGATTTGCGTAGCATTAGAGAGAACTTCTTCGTTTTTGGTCTAGATATACTGTGTAGGTAATAAGCCTAGTTTTGTAAAGAAGGGATGTTGTTTTAACCTGTAACAAAGTATAAGTCTCTTTTAAAAATTCTGTCCGTTTTGGAAATTCTAGTAAAGGGCATTAAAAACTTTAACTGCTATAGTTCAAGCCGTTGCTGTTGGTAGCAGTAATGAAGAGATTCTCTTGAGAGCTATGGGAGTTTCTTTTGAGTTGGTGTTCCCATATTGATAAAGCCTCATTTCACTCTGGCTGATATCTCGATTCCTTCTTGGTCTCTAATTTCCAAAAGTTTAATTGTGATGTATCTCCACGTGGATTTCTTTGGGGTTTATCTCCTTCTTGATCTGTGGGTCTCTTTCACCAAATCTGGGGAAGTGTTCAGGCATTATTTATTTAAATATGTTTTCAGTTTCACTGTCTTCTATCACTCTACTACTCCAATGATATAAATAGCAGAACTTTAGTTATGGCCCCGTTGTCCCCTTAGGCTCACTTCACTACCCCCCTGCCCCGCCCAGTCTATTTTCTTCCATTCACTTGGGGGAGTTCTAATGGTCTTTCCTCAAGTTTGCAGGTTCTCTCCTCTGTCATCTCCACTTGATGAGTTTGAAATATTTTTATTGTAGTTTTCAGTTCTGTCAATCCCATTTGCTTCTTTTTTGTAACTTTTATTATTATTATTATTATTATTATTATTATCATTTGCTTACTGGGATTTACTAGTTTTTTTCAGGGGAACTTGTCATTTATGATGAACCCATTTTTATGATACCTGTTCTAAAATTCTTCTCAGATTATTTCAACATCTGATTCATCTTCATGTTGGCGTAAGATAATAATCTTTTTTCATTCACACTGTGGTTTTCCTAGTTCTTGGTATGGCAAGTGATTTTTAAAAATTGTATACAGGGCAATTTGTTATGTTAGGAGATTCTAGATTATATTTAGAGTTTTTTTTTAATTTTTTTTTAAATTTATTTATTTATGATAGTCACACAGAGAGAGAGAGAGAGAGAGAGGCAGAGACATAGGCAGAGGGAGAAGCAGGCTCCATGCACCGGAAGCCCGACGTGGGATTCGATCCCAGGTCTCCAGGATCGCGCCCTGGGCCAAAGGCAGGCGCTAAACCGCTGCGCCACCCAGGGATCCCTAGAGTTTTTATTTTAGTAGGTGGTTACCCTGTTTTGGTTTAATGTGGACCTTAGCATATTTTTTATAGGCTTTGATACCAGTGGCAGTTTAGTTCTTATGCTTTTACCATGTTATTTCAGTTTGCTTGGTTTTTCTGATGCTGATGGAGCTCCCACTTAACTCTACTATGATTGTCTGAGGGGACAGGATGGGGTTCCCTGGCCAGGTGGCTCTATGCTCTGGTCCCCTACCTGTGCTTCTGTCCACCCTGGGGTCTCTGGGAAGGGGAAGATGGTCTTGGACCCACAAAGCCAAACGGGTTTCTTGGACCAGGTTGCCAGTTGTGACTATACCTTTTTTTCATGATGGGACCTAGAGGACAAAGCATGTGCCACTTGTTTTTGCAATCAGACATTTTTACTGAAGGTTTTGATTGTTAATTTCCTTTGGTGAGACACCAAGTTTTTTTAGATGTCCTCTTTTAGCTTTTGGTCCCTCTCACTGACTTCTCATCTTTTTTCCACCCTTTAAATATAGTGATCACCAGTATGCCAGTCCTCTTTCCCCTTGCCCACCCACTCTCACCGTGTGTTGTTACTTCACTAATTTCTACCATTGAGGCCAGCATATTCACAACCACTGTTAGCACCTTCCTCCAAATACAAGAACAACTCCATTGTAGGGGACAGAATATATTTATTTCCTATTCTCTTTTCCCCTGCCCCTCCTCTTATCATAATTCTACTCATCCTTCTCCTAGGTTCCTGACTCCTTTCAGGTTGGCATTGCCCACGTGTTGACAAAGCTAAAGACCTTCACTTCATCTTCCAGGCCTTCATTGCTCTCACCACCACCTTTACCTGGTCATATCTAATCTCCTCCAAGTTTCCCAGATACGGCCTGTTACTACCACCTCAACTTCAGACTCTGACCTCCCTTCGTTTCTCACGTTTTAGCTCTGTTGCTGGGTGCACATACATTCACAATTGCTATGTCTTCTTGGTGGGTTCACCCATTATTTTTATGAAGTGTCCCTTTCAGTCCTGAGTGACTTAATTTGCTTTGAAGTCTACTTTATTGGATAATAATACAGCTGATTCTGCTTTTTTTTAAAAAAGTAATGTTTGTGTAGCATATGTTTTATCCCTTTGCTTTTAGCCTTCATCTATCAGTATATTTGAAATGAAACATATATACTTCTTGTATGAAGTATATGATTGGGCCATATTTTTTTTTTTTGTATCCTCTTTGAGAATCTCTTTTAGTTGGTATATTTGACCACTTAGACTTACTGTAATTAGTAATATGTTAGGGCTTATATCAGCCATTTTATATTTTTCTTACTGTTTACTCTCCCTTTTTGTTTCTCAGGGCTTTTTTTCCCCCCCTACATTTCTATAGTTTACTTGAACATGTTTTTAGAATTCAGTTTTGATTTTGAGTATTTCACTTTCATATAGCTTTTTTTAGTGATGGCTGTATTTATTGCATTACATAAACATAACTTACAACAGTTAATTGGCGTCACCATTTTAATACTTTGAGTGAAGTATAGACACTTTATCTCTCTTTGCTCTCCTTGACCATCCCTCATTTGTAATATCATTGTGTCTAATAACTAGATACATTGAGAACCACTTTAGACAATGTTATAAACTTTGCTACAGCCATCAAATACAATTTAGAGAACTCAAGAGGAGACTGCATGACATAAGCACACCAAATAGCAACCTTTGCATCACCAGCAGAAGTTTTTCTAAAGCTTATTGGATGGTTGTCTGTCAGTATTAATTCAAGGTGCCAGGCCAACACACAGTTGCATACAAGGAAGTCTGTTGGGGGTGATTGAGACAAACATTGATAACTGAGTATCTTTTTGTCCATCTTCAGTTTTATAATATTTGCTAGATACTGCTAGTATTGTAAAAGTTATAGTAGTAATTGAAACAAATATGGTGTATTAATTTGCTAGAGCCACCGTAACAAAGTACTAGAGACTGAGGGACTGAAACAACAGCAGTTCACGCTGCCTCACATTCCTGGAGGCCAGCAGTCATGACCAAGGTGCCAATGGGGATGAGCTGCTCTGAGCAGCGGGGGAGCAGCTGGTCCATGCCTTTCTGGTAGGTTCTGGTGACCTCTTGGACTGTGGCAGCAGAACTCCAGTCTTCATGGACAGTCTTCTCATGCTCACACCTCTGTCTAGGTTTCCCCTTTTCAAAAAGACACAGTCATGCTGAATTGAGGGCCTATCCCAGTCCAGTATGACATCATACTAACTAATTACATCCACAATGGCTCTATTTTCAAAGGCAGTTGATTAATCTATCACAATGTATATAACTATTCAGGTATATATTTAATAGCTATTATGAGAAGATATTGTACACTCTAAAAAAATGCACAAATATAAGGCAGGGATTGCATGCCCTCGCACCCTGTGTTTCCTGGGTGTAGATGGCTTGCCCGGGTCCTGTTGTACCATTCACAGATGTGATTTGCTGCACCTTCAGGTCTTCTTATATCGTTCTTTCATCCCATCTTATAGTAGGTATCAGGTTTCAACCCTTCCATTTTGAAAAAAAATCAATACCTATATAAATCTTAATAATAAAGAGTGAAAACAGGAGAGGTCTACAAAATAGTGACATTGTCATAGTTTAATTTGCTATTCATTTAAAGATGGGTCTAATGACATCTCACCTTTTTTCCCCAAGTATCAAATTAACCTAGGCAACTTTACCTGATTATGTTAATCACGCTAAATATGAACCTATCTTATGTGGAGGGGTTAGAATTTGCAGAGGCTATATTTATACCTTTCAATAGCATTCATTGTGACTTACAGAGTGAAAACTACCAGTAATAATGTAGATTTTTTTCTTTTGTTCTAAAAGTTTTTAAATTCTCTACATAGAAGTTAGGAATTTGTGGCATGGGTGACACTAATCGAGGACTGCCATGGCTATTTATGTATTAAAAGTTGGACATTTCTGATATTATCCCTCTAAGTGCAGGGTAAATCATATGGCCTTAGAAACTCCCAACGTATATGCTATTTACAGCATATCTAGTGAAATTTGGTGCTTTCCAGAAGTCTTTCTTCTGCTCAGCTTCTACTTTGCTCTTGTCTTTGGGAGGACAAGAATGAGAAACAGTTTGAAATGAAAATATTAGTAAAATCTTAGATGATATCGATTTACTGATTTTTATGCACAATGTGTAGAACTGTTAACAGATTCTGAGACTGTGCCATTAATATACACTTAGGTTATGCAGGATTTTGTCTTAATATGCTCAGTCTTTATATAAAGCATAATTCTGAATCCATTTGAGTAATGTACATTTAGCATAAGCAGAGTTGTAGTCTGGCATTATTAAAATGCATAGAGTCGACATCCTGGGCTTCTGCTGAAATATGCTTTTAATTGAAGCAGAATTATGGCGATATATTATCCATGTAAGTCTGGTTGTGTCACAGTATTGGCTTGCATAGTAGCTCTTTGCTCCATGAGAACTGTATAGTAACCCATATGTTGTGGTTATGCATTTAAATATTCTATAGTGTGTACATCTGAATTGCTTGATATAGTGTTATCTAAGCATATGTTCTCTTGTGGAAGATGCATCTTGTAGCCAAGTAGTTTTGAAAAGAATTTGTCAGTTATAATTATATTTACCAATGATTGAAGGTCATTCGTAAAAACACATGGTTTCTTTAATAGAAGCTCTACTTTGAGCTTTTGGAATTTAAAAAAAAAAAGCAGGAATAAAGGAAACTTTCATGGATGGTACATTTTGTTTACATTTATAATTTTATTAAGTTATAATTCACACTTTCTATGATAAGTCTAGGGGAAAAATAGCTTAGATACCACTATTTCTGCAGATTAAATTTCAGTGTTCTAAAGAAGAGCCTAAAATGCTCAACATCAATGAGTTACTCTAATGAAGCCTTGATTTTTCTAATTTCAACCTGCAAAAAGAGGTCTTTGGGGCATGATAATGTGGTAACATATGGTATCTGTTTAATAAGTAATGCTCAGAAAAGAATTGGTGCTTGATACCAATGCATCCTATAGTTCTTGGTAACATTTTCTTTTCTGCTGTATGTTATCATAGTCAGTGTCCACACACACCGATGAGCTCAATGGTGGTGATGAAGCACTTTTCCTTCATGCCAATTTATAGAGAAAGTGTTTCCTCTTCAACTAATTAAGGAGCTTTTTCTTTAATTACATGCTATAAATAACAACTAAATTTATTTTTTTTAAGATTTTATTTATTCATGAGAGACACAGAGAGAGGGAGAGAGAGACAGAGACACAGGCACAGGGAGAAGCAGGCTCCATGCAGGAAGCCTGACATGGGACTCAATCCTGGATCTCCAGGATCAGGCCCTGGGCTGAAGGCGGTGCTAAACCGCTGAGCCACCCGGGCTGCCCATACCAACTAAATTTAAAATTATTTAGGCATACATGCATAATCTGGTTTTGGTCATTGCAGTTTGTGCTGGTTTTATAGAGTAGATGCTGTGGAGTTTTGCCTGTGTTGGGTGAGCCCTATGGAAGTAGAGTCTCACATTCTTATTTCAGATTGACTGACCCCAAATGTCAGCAGCCGTCCTGCACTATATTCAGGAGTAACCACATTTTGAAACTGTGAATCCTGTGGTCCTGAATATTTCCTCATCAGTTGTTATTCTCTTTCTGTGACATTAATATCTTTTTTTTTCCAAAGGGATGAGTTTATAGGTGTCCCTATGCCCCTCTTCTAACTTCATCTTTTTAATTTTATTTATAGAGATAACGTTTGCTTATATTAAGCTCCTTTGTTTTGTGTGGCAAGGATTTCCTTCTACACGTCCAGCCCTACAGGTTGGTTACAGACCTGCAACCTGTAATTCAATAGAACAGTGCCCTGTTTACAAAGTCCTGGTTTCCTGTGCTGTCAGCTAGGGCAATCAGCACAAAGACCAAGCGCTTTTGGAACTAAATAAACAATGAGAAAAACATTCAGGCCTGCCAGTAACCCTTCACAGGTAATTTAACAGCCTTTGACTACAAGGCATCAGTTGCTGTAGATGTCTGCCGAGTATGAAATCTGACATTCTGTCTTGCCATGTTCCGCCAATAGCTCTCAGCGTAATCTCTTGCTGAGGTTCACTGGAGCCCCTTCAGAGCATTGTGCTTTCATACCGAGCCTAAGTGGTCCTATTATGACAGACATCCACACCTGCATTCTGTCACATGTGCATGTCATGTAGGTTTCTGATACGGAGCATCGGATTATTTAAAATTGGGGGATTAACTAAATTGAGAATTTTCCCCTGGCCTATGAGGAAAACATCTCTACTGACAAGTTCAAGCCCTTTGAACTGTTCCAGAAAGGCTTAAATGCTAACGTATAGGCTACTATATACATCTGAGGAGCAGTATGGGCTCGACAGGCAGAAAACAGAAAAGGCTTGTCGTATGCTACAGCATAGAATTTTAACCATTTAGATGATTAGTGTTTTGTTTAAAGCCCCATGTTTATGTGTTTTTAATTTAACCTGTTTGCTCTCTGATACATTTGATGGCTTTGCCGATGGTCTGGATACTACTTGCAGTAGCTGTTAATGATTGTTTGTATGTTTCAAAGCCAGCAGAAGGCATCTGGGAGTTAAAATGAGGTGACTTGAGTCCATGTGGATCAGTCAGAGGTCTCCTCTGGCTCATATCAGTAACCAGATGATAGTGCAGAGCATAAAGCCAACCAACAAACGACAGAGGCAACCCTGCCTGCATGTTCCAAACTGCCTTCCCACACACCTTGCTCACATGCTTGGAACATCTGCATAAGGAAGTGATAGTATAACCAGCTTACATCCCTCATGTGTTTCCTTGCCATTTGTTTCATGGTACTTTCATTAGAGTAGGCCATCTCAAGTGCATTTTCTAAGATGAGATGGTTCATTTAAACTCTTTCCTGAATGTATATCTAAAGAGATGAATAAAAAATAAAAGTAGAAGATTTATCTTCTGAATATATAATTGAGTAGAAAGTACAGAGCTTGAGTAGAAAACCCAAGTGTCTCCAGGATCCTGGCAAGCACCATAGGTGACTGAGACAATTGGGAATGGTGTCTGTTGATTGGCCCACCTGTTGTGCTTTAACAGGGGAGAGTACCCTACCATCAACACATGCCATTGTTCTTTTACATTCGTGCCAGTCTCATAGATTAGTATTTTAATTGGTGCTTTCTGACTACTGAATTTGAGAATCTTTTAAAATATCTACTGGACATTTGGATGATTTTTTTGTGTGAATTTTCTTTTTTGCTCATTTTCCTATTGGATTTTTTGTAATTTTCATGTAAATTTGCAGCATTGGTATAAATGCTGACATTAGTCTAACTTTCAGATATGTATTCAAGATTTCTCTCTTCTTTATTGACTGCGCTTAGGCATCTTTTGTCTTACATTGTATTTTCATTATTATCAAATCAGGTTGTATAACAGGAAGTCCTCCTGAGAGGGAAGGTGGGCCATAAAAGCCTTCACAGATGTGGTAGTAACAAATTAAATGGGAAGTCTGTTAAAACAAGAGGTGCAAGGAGCACATTCCATGGAGTAGCACAAGCAAAGACTTTGATGTGAGGAGAATGCCCTGCCTCACATGGGGGCCACTGAGTAATGGAATAGAAGTAGAACTGGGAAGTAGTATGGATTTTGGAAGATGGGGGTTGCCATATTAGTGTTTGGACTTTAGCTTAGGGGTACTAAGAAGCCATGGGATGTCTTGAAGAATAGAGGAATAACATAATTAAGTCTATGTTTTGGAGAGATAATGCTGGCCATGATTAAGAATGATTCTGAAAGACAAAGGTGGAGGCAAGCTTGCAGTAGTGGAGAAGTGAGGGGAATCAAAAACAAGGGTAGATTTGTGAGCTTCCTAGAGGCAGACTAGCAAGAGGCAGCAGAGTGAGTATGGAGCATGAGGAAGAAGGGCTGAAGATGACTTCCAGATTCGAAGTTAGTGCCTGACTGGATGATAAGGCTTTTAACAAAGGGAGACACATAGGAGTCTCAGATTGGGGATGGGATGTGAGAGTAGTATTAGCGTAAACCACAGGGCGTTTGTGGAACTGACAGGACGTCTATCTAGCAGGAGATACGTAGTAGTTCCCTGCAAACCAGAACTTCATGGTAGGAGCTTGAGTGAAGGTGAAGACATCTGTTCAAGTGCTGTTGACACAGAAGCTGTATAGGGGAATAAAGGCAACAGAGGTTCTGGGGACAGGTGAGGTATGTGGCTGCCCAAGACCGTTTACCAGCGTAAATGGCCGCGTGACAGGAAGGACGAGATAGAGGAGATGCTGACCCAGTGCTGGGAGACAACAGGGTGGAGTCTTCCCGTGAGGGCTAGGGCTGAGCCCATTTATACGCCACTTCCTGGGAGGCCTCCAGGCCACGCCAGCAGGGAGGCTGAGGAGCTAACAGAGAAGGGGATCTGGGCAGGAGCCCTGCACCTGTGGCCTCTATAAAATCGTCTCTTCAGCACAATATAATCATTACAAGATATGATTATCAACATTTAAGATGAAGCTCCAAACTAGATATGTATAGAAGAAATATACAATAGAATTAATATTTGTAATGTAGGAAGAACTCACATGAGTCTAAATGGGATGAGAACTGGGAGATACCAGAGGGTAAGTGGGAAAAGATTTATGAAGAACCAAATTACGTCACAGAAAAATGATCAGCCGTAGTTGTAGAAAAAGAAATGTAAAATTAAACAATGACATTTTTATTTATGAAATAGTCTATTCAAAGCAGTACTTCAGTATCTGTGATTGTTTGTGCCAAGTTTTCTCAAAACTCTGGATTTGTTCTCTGAGATCCCGTAGAAAGTATGAGTCCAGCTTACATATTAACCCAGGAGTTCTTACTGTATTCTCTTGGTCATTTTTGCTCTAGCTCAAGGTATTAATTTAGCTAATCCTATAGTATATGCCCATCGATTCCATGTGGAATCACCAAGAAAAATATATAGCGGATATTATCTGCCATTAAAGTGATAAGTTTGAATAAAGGGCTGTGTTCTTCTGCACAACTTGCTTCCACTGTTCAAAGAGTCTTTCCATCTCCTGGAAAGAAAGACAGGTATCTTTAGCACTAAAATTATATGAAGATTTCATATAAACACATTCTTTATAAATGGTTAGGTACTATCTGACTTTAAAGTAGAAAACAGGGGATCCCTGGGTAGCGCAGTGGTTTGGCGCCTGCCTTTGGCCCAGGGCGCGATCCTGGAGACCCGGGATCGAATCCCACGTCGGGCTCCCGGTGCATGGAGCCTGCTTCTCCCTCTGCCTGTGTCTCTGCCTCTCTCTCTCTCTCTCTCTCTCTCTCTCTCTCTGTGTGACTATCATAAATGAATAAAAAAAAATTATAAAAAAAAATAAAGTAGAAAACAAATTGTCCTTGTGTCAGTAACCCTCTTCCCACATCCTTTTTTTTTCCTTTCAAGAGTTGCCGCCCACAATGTTGATAACTGCATTTCTGATTCTCAGTGTTTTCTCCCTTCAGTTTAAGGAGGATAGTTTCCAACCTGGAAAGATTTTGCAGATTTGCAAGCATTAGTGACATTACAATTCTTTTAGATAAGAGTGTGTTGCTGAGAAAGATTTTGAGACATTTATGTGCTAAAAAAATTCCATTGTCAGATGAAGCCCAAATCCAGCCACACACAGGGAACCCCAGCACTGCCAATGTTGACTCTGCTCCCTGTCCCTTGGGGAAGGTGAGGCCAGGCAATTGGTTGGCATCTCTGATGCCAAGATTCATGTGATAACAAGAGAGGAGGGCGGAGGGCTAAGGAGGGAACCAGTATGACTCTAACACCTACGGAAGGATGTGCTTGGGCATGTTTTTACTGACCATGGCCTTTTCTCTGCCTGTATGAACAGCCTTTTGCTGCAGAGACTGCAAGTGTTTAGCACAGCTCACCTGGTGCAGAGCCCAGTACACGTACACGATACAGATTTGCTCCCTGCTGTTGGGGGGTGGGAGGTGACTGAAGCCAGTGCCATTGATGTCCGTGTTGCCCTAGGTCTCTTGCAAATGCCATCTGTGGACCTGTAGGTGACTCCCTAGGAAGCTCACAAGCCAGATCAATACATGCCCATTACCTATCACTCTGCTCTAGTCACTGTGGGAAATCAGGGCAGCTCGGGGTACCATTTTGACTTCCCTGAAGTTCCATTTCTGGAGTCAGATAAGGCTAACCAGCCCTGTGGAAGGCGAGTAAAGGACAATGTAATGAAGTTTGCAGAGTAGGGCTGAGTCATGTGCTGTGAACTAAAAGTGCTCAAGTACTGCGAAGGGTGAGGTGTCAGGGAGGCCTGCAAGAGTCCAGAAAGCTCCCTGAAGCTGATGGAGTGCTGCTGGCCCCCGAAGGAGAGATAGGATGTGGCTGGCATGGGGCATGAGGAAATACAAGTGAATTCAGCATGCTAGACGTGTGCATGGTCTCCAGGAAGATTCCTGAGTGGTTTCATTGCAAATGTGGATTATTTTCCAGTTACAATTTTACTTTGCCTTAAGCTATAAAAACTATAAACGTATGCTATAAATGTATTCTAAAATATATGTCACATAAAATCGAAAGTGTTATCCAAATGCTGGTATGAGACTTGTAGGATTTAGTGGCTTTGTAACTGAGCTCTGAAATAGCACATTTTCCCATTTTCCTACTCTTCTCTATTGGCTTAAAATGAGAGTTCAGGATACAGCAAAATCATTTTGAGTCTTTATGATGGGCTTCTTCACAGGATTAATCTAGGAGAAAGACGAATATGTGGTCTTCATAGAGCTAGAGATTCAGCAACATGTCTCTGCTGTCAAAAGTGGTCTCCGGGAGGAACACTGCAAACATGTACCTACAAGTGTAGGGGATTTATTAATGTTCTGTGAATGTGTTTTTCTTTTGTAGCTTTTCCATATTTTATATCTTTAAAGGTTTGGAAATTGCCTGTCTCTGTGGAAAGTGTTAAACTTTTCTACAAAGCATCCTATTAAAGGCAATCTAACCTTAAAACCCATTATTAAAATACCTGAGCTTATAAAAAATGAGACACTCTCCACAGCCCCCTTCCCAGAGCACCACTCTTGAATCTTTGCTATATATGAAATTAACTTATCTCCTTCTAAATAAGAAAATCCGGTAATTATTGGAGGTGATTGGAATAATTATCAAGTTAATTTGTCTTTTTTTTTTTTTTAATTATTCATTTATGATAGTCACACAGAGAGAGAGAGAGAGAGGCAGAGAGAGAAGCAGGCTCCATGCAGGGAGCCCGACGTGGGATTCGATCCCGGGTCTCCAGGATCGTGCCCTGGGCCAAAGGCAGGCGCTAAACCGCTGCACCACCCAGGGATCCCCCTCAAGTTAATTTGTAATGAGCATTTTCAGCTGACAGTGTTGATTTGGACAAACTTGCATTTGGTTCAGCACACTCAGTAGACATTAAAAGCTCAGACTCTGTCAACCGAGTCCCCTTGCTGTTCATCTGTGATACCGTTCACACTAATACTCCAGTGGCCAGCAATCAGTGTGGTGCCTGTTAAGTGCAGAATTTTCGTCACTGTCTATATGAGCACCACCTCTGTTTCCTCTCCTCATCACACAGCGGGTAGCTAGATAAAAATATTGTAGCATCTAACAAGCAGACATTGAAATTTTGTTCTAAAATGGCAAATTAAATCTGTCTCTGGTGGTTCCAAATTATGTAAAATAAAAAAGAAACTTTTATCACTGATAGGTCTTGTCATTTCTTTTCAGTTGCCTTTTTAAGAAATTGATGAATTATAACTTTTTTCTTCCAAAGAAACTCATCAGCTCTGCTCATTGTTATTCCTGAAAGGCTTACTTCCCAGGTGTAAAGTTCTTTGGATTTTTTTTCTTTTTTTTTTTCTTTTTTTCTTTTTCTTTTTCTTTTTTTTTTACCTTTTATCATCACTTAGTTTTCCTAATACTGCTGCCAGTGTAATAGCTTTTTATGAACCGAGAACATGATTTTCAAAAACCAAGCCAACCAGTTACGCTGTATCCCAGGGAGAAGAGCGTGGCAGGAAACATTTTGCTGTTGTGCTGAGAGCCCATCTGTGATTTCAAGGTGCTGCCGCCACAGCCTTGTCCCTTGGTTTCGCCATCAGGGTGGTGCCAGCTGAGCTGCGTCACACTCTGCGGTCCCGTGTTTCGGTGCCCACTCCTGGATCGCCCTCTCACCCAGGGTGTGCACAGGGCCAGGCAGGTGTGGGCAGGCCCTGCCTGGCGCCGTGGGAGCCACACACCAGCTCCTGCCGGTTAGGGCTGCAGCATCGGCAGATCCCTGGGTGATTTCCCAAAGTGGAAGGTGCTGAAATAACAGAAGCGGTGTCCTCTGAGCCTTTCCTGTCTCTTTGCTAAGTTCCCACAGCAGAGGCCTCTCACAGATTCATCCTCCATGTTGCTGTTATTGTTGATGTTGTTATTTTTGAGTGATTTAATCAGTCGTCACCCAGGTAGTCCTGGAGAGTAGGACTTCAGGTTAGAAGAAACATTTGCTGTGACCAGAGCTTAGCAAAGTAAAATGGCTGGGTTTTGCAAGCATAGCAATTAGTAGGGAAAGGAGCGGACATTCTGGGTTCAAATTTGGAAGTGCCATAAGCGCCCCAATGTTCCCTGAGGATCCGGTGTCTTCCTCAGCAGCCCAGTGGCTGAGAGATATGTGGCCACGGATCAGAAGACAAGAAATAGGGGTTTCAGGGCAGTGGCATTTCTTGGTGACATGCTGTTGTTCTGACACTGAGCGGCTGGACCTGCAGTTGTATGAGGGTCTGGGAGGGAGGGATGGGAACTGCCAGGCCGCTTACAGGTCTTTTTTTAAAAATTATGCTATCTCTTTTAATGTTTGTTCCATACTTGGCATAAAAGCTTTTATCATTTGATAGCATATCATAGACAACTTACATCGTTTGATAACAACCATCTGAGATAAGGAAATCAGATCTTGTTCTTACTTTCTAGAAAATGAAATTGACTTTAGTAAGCTAAGTGATTTATTCAGATTTCCTTGGCCAGCAGTTAGCAGAACTAGAGCTGGAACTTTACTTACTATGTCATCCCCAGCGTGTGCCACACCCCACCTACCGTTAATGAGCCTGAGCCACTCTGAGCACATCTCCGAGAGGAGTGCTATGATTTTTAATGTCTTTTCTCAGCAAATAAAGTTATCATGAGAAGGAAAAAAGTATCAAATTCCTTTTTTGGAGGCACCTGAACCTTCTAATTCATCCCTACCAAAGACCATCGTAAAGTTTAACGAGACCAGTAAATTAAATACTTAATTTTTGTTTATAATACATGAATACTGGTTTTATGTCCATTTAATCCAATATCAAAATTTTATGTGCTTTATGTTTAGAGTTTAGTTAGGTTTAGTATAGAAGTAGATTTATGCCCTGTTTATAGGTCTGAAAACATAATTTCAGTTTATTGCAATTTAAGTTTTTTAATAATAATTCAATATTCAAAAAAGAATATTGAAAACTAAGTACATACCTTAGTGCTCCAAACTTAAAAAAATCAGATGATGATCAAGAAAAATCCCACACTGTTTCTGTGACTTATTTAATTCTAAGTTCTTGGTCAGAAATGCTGCCAGCAGTTAGAAAATGCAAATTCACTTAAGCAAGCATGATCCACTCTGGTGGAGAGTTTCCAGGGGTCAGAGGCAGTAAGGAGTAGGTCCTGAGTTTATAGTAAACAAAATATCACATAACTGAACCAGATTTCTCAGGTTCACTAAAGATCATTGGATTTGATTCTGAATTTGAGTGGAGTTGAAATTTTTTCCCTATTAAAGATATGTTCATATATTTCAGTCTCTCAGTATAAACTAGAAAAATCCACAATAGTTTTAGAATGTTATAATGTACTAACTCTCAGCCATATGGATTACCTTTGCTAATACAGCGTGACACGCTAGTGACCCATAAGACTGACTGCATCTTAAAAAGTTGAGCATAATTATGAGCAGATCTTATTTTAATAAGATATTGAAGAAGACTCTCGGTATTTTTTATAGGCATCACTTTGACTTGTTTATTTGAATCATGCTGCTAGTTAAAGAGTTTAACATTTCACTTTGTTCACTACTCTGATAAGTTTTGCTTCCTCTAAAATACTGTTTAAACATTAATATGTTTCTATTCAGGGGGGGAAAAGCACTTATCCAAAGAAGTTGGAAAAGTATTACTCGGCTTTCAGTACAGAAAATGCCTTTCCGTAGTAAATCAAGTAGAAAGAATACTGTACGAATACAAATCAATTTCTCAAAGGCTAGTATTTTTAAGCCACAATATATGCCAGTTTCTTTAAAGTTACAAGTCTTTCCTATATCATATTAATTTAGCATTTTGGGTTTTTTTTATGTAACAAATGAGGAAAATTTGGAGTCTATTACTGTTCATTGATAGCAACAATGAGAACAAAACATAGATCTTTGGAATCCTGATTAATTATCACAATCATTTAATTAGTATTATCCTTTGGAAAAGCTTACGAAAAGAAGGAAAGTTTCAGTCTTCTAACTAATACACTCTCTGGGATTTGAGAAACAACGTAAACGTGGCTCTGAGTTTCTGTCCAGAGTCCCTGCAGAGGGAAAGGAGCCGAGGCATAGCCCTGAGAGCTGCCCACGGCGGCAGGGTGCACCCTCTGCTTACCACAGGGGTCCCACAGGGGACCCTCTGCTGCCCATTCCCCTGGCCACTGAGAACCAGAGCCATACAGGAAACAAAGGCCACTTGACTTGAAACAAGGCAGGAGAAAAGAAGTGGGAGCCGTGGCCTCTGTCACTGTGGGTCGGGCCCCTCCTAGTGATGCTCTGGGTTTCTGAGTCACCAGCACCACACAGTTCTAGCCCAGCCCCTGCTGCTAGACTGGGGACTAGCCCGCGGATCTCTGTGAACTTCCTTTTTTTGCTTTGTAAAATGAAAGTATTACCTTCTTGGCCTACTCACAGAGTTGTCCCAGTGTCACTGTGTATCCTACGTGGTGGCACTCACTGCCCCAGTCTCATGGTGCGGGTTCACTTGTAGGTTGACCCAGGCTCATGCTGGTACAGGCTGGTGCTGGTTTTCAGCACTGAGATTCCACAAGTTCAGTAACATGAAATAGGAACAAAGAGAGGCGTTCAGTGGAAGTATTTAACATCCTGGAGCATGCTGTGTGGACTACCACCGGAGAACTGTAATTGAAAACATACTGTGGCAGCATGCTACTCTGTTGCCAGAGGAAGCACTTTGGCATATATTGATATGAGACCGCTATTAAATTAGGAATTATCAACAAAGTAAAATGTCCACACTCCAAAGAAGCTACTTAGTTAATACTGTTTCTTGGGCATCCTGCCTTTGCAAAGGATTAGTTTACAAATTACTGCTGCTTCTGTGATAACATGGGGAAGTCACTCCCCATCCAGGAACGAGATCTGTTCGATCATTTGCCTTCTCTGCCCCAGTTTTATTGTAAGCAGCCACTTAACAACTGTGTGTGGATTTGGAAACATCTCCAATTTTTTGCTCTTAAAATAAGAAAAATTCCGTCAGATTTTTTATAGTATATAAAGAAAGCTGACACTGGATTCAATGTTCCTCAGTTTTAACAAAATGCAGATAAGGACATATACACATACATTCTCAGGATAGTTCTCAGTGAGTATGTGACTAACGAAGAGGCCTTGTTGGTATAAGACACATTAAATGCCTCTCTAATTTCCACTTTCCCTATAGTTACTATTATTTCTGAGAGAAGGAAGGAAAGAAAGGGAGATTTTGTAAATAAGGAAATTTTTATCTTTATTATAGACTCTCTAACATGCTAATACATGTGAATATGACATTGCATCTAGCATTGTTTCTAAAATATTAAGCCTAGTTCCTTTCATGTAAAGGCATTTTTGAGCTTTTTAAAACTATTTTTTGCTCTAGATGGGCAACCTGAATTTTGACCAGAAATTACATATGTATTTCAATGATATACTTAGTTATTAAAGTTACACACATATATTAAAATTGCATACTTTTAAAGTACATTCCACATTGAGAAGTTAATACTACTTAGAAAGTACATGGCTATATCTGTACACGTGAGGTTTCTTTCAGGCTTTGAATCTATAAGTAGATAAGTCCAAAGGTGTTAAGATCACATTTATTTTACAACTCCTTTGATAGATGATCACATCATCAATGTCTGTCAAATTTATTATAGCAATCTGAAGAGAACGGCAGAGTTATTATAGGTTATACTGCATTACCAAACCCAACGAGAGTCTGCCTGAAACACTGTGGGCTCATGTGCAGTTCTGGTCTGTCTTCTCCAACGAGTGTGTGCTGGAAGAAAGTCCCACGACCAGGAAGCCTAGTATTCCCTCATCTGTTGGAACAGCATGAGAATGTCTTCTTTCATGAACTGAAATAGTACTTGAAGAAAAGAGCATGCAAGGTGAAATCTGCGGATCTGGAGTCCCTGTGGCTTAATGAAAAAGTGGAAAAATATAGCCAACAAAATTAAATTTTTAAAGCAAAACTGGAAAGAAATTAGATTAGAAAAAATGGTAATAGTTAGGGATACATTTTTTAAAGCATGTTCAAGATCTGAACAATAAAAAAAACCACAAGCCCCTACTCAGAAGAATTACTGAAGAACTGGGTAAGCAGAGGTCCCACGTTGATGGACCAGAAGATGCAGTACTGCCGAATGTCAGTCATTCCCAAAATGATCCTACAGACTAAACCTAGTCAAAGTTCCTAGGAGGCTTTTGGTAGAAACTGACAGGCTGTTTCCAAAATTTATTTGAGAATTCAAGAACTTGTAATAACCAGAATAATTTTGAAAAAGAAAAATTTGGAAGACATACCTGATTCTGAGACCTACTTTAAAGCTAGGTCATTGGCCAGGGAGGAGAGGTGGGAATGTGCGGAAATAATGGTCAAAGGACACAAAATTGCAGTTACATGCAGTAAGACCAGATATCTAATGTATAGAATGGTAAATATAGTTAACAATCCTGTATTGAATACTGGAAGTTCATTAAGAGTGCTCTTACCACCAAAAGGAAAGAAAAAGAGAAGAAACTATTTGATGAGATGGACATGTTATATGGTAATTAGGTTAACTGCAGTAATTATTTCACTACATGTAGAAATCAAATCATCATGTTGTATACCTTGAATATATACAATTTTTATTGAATTAAAATAAAAATCTTAAACTCACTAGGGAAGAAGCAGAATATAGAGGCATGGAACATAGTGGAGTCCAGAAATAGTCTCACATATATGTACATGGTCAATTTTCAACAAGATGCCAAGGAGGAAAGATTAGTTTTTTAACCAAGCTATTCTGGAATATTTGTATATTCATACAGAAGAAGATGAAACTTGACTCTTATCATTCCAGAAATTAGCTCAAAATAAATTAAAAACTTAAAGTTCTAAACCTTCTAGAAGAAAACATAGGAGAAAATCTATCCCTTGGATAGGCGAAGATTTTTTTTTTTCCCAGATAGGACATGAAAAGCACAAAATGAAGAACAATGATTGATAAATTGAACTCTATCAAATTTGAACTTTTTTACTTTTCAGAAGATGCCATTAAGAAAATAAGGAGAAAAGCTATACATATATTTGGCCTACTTTTTGAATCCGGAGTACTCAAAGAACAAATTACAACTCAAGAATAAGACAAAAACCCAAGTAAGAAATGGCAAAAAAGCAAAATAAAACAAAAACCCAATATACAAATGGGCAGTGGGTACATGAAATGGTGCTCAACATCACCAGTCCTTGGGAAAGTGCAATTAAACCTCAGTGAGATACCACCCCATGCCATTAACATTGCTAAAATTTAAAGGCTTGATAATAGCAAATGTTATGAAGACATGCTGCCTCTGCAAGTGTCATACATTGCTAGTGGGAATGTAATGGTGCACTTTCGAAAACAGCAAGTTCTTATGAAATTAAATATTCACCTACCATATAACCCAGCAATTCTACTCCCAGGTATTTACCCAAAAGAAATGAAAACATAAGCCCACACAAAGACTAGTCTATGAATGCTTATAGTAGCTTTATTCAAAATAGCTAAAAACAGTTCATATGCCCATCAGAAGATAGATGGATAAGCAAATTATGGTCGATGGAATGCTGCTTGGTGAGAAAAGCCATGTACTAACAACATGGATAAATCTCAACAACATCATCCTGAGTGAAGGAAGCCAGACACAAACGGATATGTTCTACATCAGTGCATGTATATGAAGCTAGAAAATTCAAATCTCTGGTGAGAGAAAGCAAATCTTTGATTGCCAGGATGTAGGAGATTACTGACCACAATAGGGCACAAAGCTGATGGGACTATTTCATATCTTTTTGGGGTTATGGGAAATTTCCTGTTTCTGATTGTGGTGGTAGCAACAAGACTGGATATATTTGTTCAAAATTCAACACAGCATTCACTCCATGTGGGTGCCCTTTAGTAGACATAAGGTATGCCACAATACAGTGTATACGGACTACTCCAAAAGCACAGAAGGGAAAGGCACATGATGTGAATCAAACTATCTGTTACTTTTGAAAATTCTATGAGCTGGGTATGTTATGTGCTAGAGTTGTTTTCATCAATCATAAAAATAAAAAAGCCAAGTTCATTTTCTGTGATAGTTATTTCTTTACATTTTTCTTTATATTTAACTTCTTATATGCTGCATCCATAAATGTAATCATTATAGTGGTGTTCTCCTAAAAATTCTCCTAAAAAATAGACACGTCATATTAAATAGCTTATAGGGTCCTAAACTGTGATTTTTAAAACTTACTCTTTACCAAACTCAAAAAGACCTACTTTTAGAAAAAGTTTTGGTGGTTTCTTTGACTTATTATTGATACAGTCTTAAAGATTATTGCAGAGCTGCTGAAAGGCAGTAAACATCACTGAAGCTTGAAGGACCTGGGGTCACAGAACGTTAAGCATACAGAAATGAAACTGCCTGTGCAGGTTTCAATTAATTCCTTCTGTGAACCTTAAGTTCATCGCCAAATGTTGTACTTAGTTACTTACTGTATCCCAACCAACTTCAGTGGGACTGGTTCTGGTTAAATTGGGCAATTGCCAAGGGAATCTAAAAAATTACAGCAAAATTGTGGTCATTAAAGTAAATTTTGTCTTAATTTTATCTTTTTTTCCCTTAAATTCCTGGATTTGATTCACGTTGACACTCTCTGATTATTTTCTATTTCTGCATGCTATTAAACATTTGAAATTGTGTGTATGACAACAGAAATCTCTTTCAAAGGCAAAAGAATTGACAGGGTTTCCTGAACATTTCAACTGTAGGTTTTATAGCTCCACAGATGATTCATACACAGTGTAAAATGTTAAGGGCTGAGCTCCTTTTGAACTTACTTTTGCAGTGGTGATTTCTGGGAAATTTCTCTGTGAGCTTTCATAAATGCCACATTAACTCTTCTTACAGAAGCCAAACAAAAATTCACACTCAGCTCTTGGCTTTGGCATCCAGCCTCAGACGACCCCAGTTGTGTGTGGAGGAGATTGGTGCGCCATCCAGCTTGGCGAAATGTGAAGTTGCCCTATAGATGAACTGCAATCTGTTCTTTTGTGTATTTTACTAAAGAATGTCAATGGAGCTCGTGGGGAAGGGGAAATGCTGATACGCCCTCTCCTGTCTCGAGGACACAGATGGCCCAGACATCTTTGTGGCTCACGGAAGGTGAGGGAGCTGCTGGGCTGCCAGTCACCGAAGATGGATGAAACCCGAGGAGCTCTGAGGACAGACCTGGCCAGGCAGCAAGGGCATTAGCGCGTGAAGCTTGCCTCGCCTGTGGCCTCAGCTCCTCACTCCCTGAATTTCCAGGTAGACTGTTCCTAGTTTATTCAACTACCTGCTTATAACACTTCAAATAAATCCTGGGAAAAATTGCATTTCGTGAAGCCAGGAAGCCGGGCCCACTCAGAGTAGTAACACCTGAAGACCAGCATCTCAGGGAAGCAGAAGAGGCCCATGCAGAATCTTAGCATTCATGTGGACCTGGGTGATGTTTAATGGAGCACCGTGCCCTGAAACCTTAGATGGTTCTGGTTTTGACTAGCATATCTTCTGTAAAACATTTGGTTTCTAGAACTATTATATTTGAAATGGTTTGGCACCAGTAAAAAGTAGAGAAATGTAAATATACTAGCAGTTAGACAATTTTAAAGATTCATAGTCCCTCTTTTAGTGAAGGCACCAGTAAAAAGTAGAGAAATGTAAATATACTAGCAGTTAGACAATTTTAAAGATTCATAGTCCCTCTTTTAGTGAAGGTGAGTCATGTGGGGTAATTTTTCTATTTAAAATGGTGTACTAGCATTGTAGCATACGCATATATATTCTTTAAAATCAATAAGTATTCAATATTGGTACTAAATTTACACATGGCTATTCTGTAATATTTCCTAAAATTTATCCTTACCTTAATGGGCTTTCCATGGACATTATGAAGTATGTTGAGCTTTATGTTCAGTGATTTTTCTAACATTTCTGAGCTGAGTGAATCTTCAGTGACCACGCTCTGTCACTTAATCCATTTCATCCACCCAAACTCTCAGCTAAATCCCAGACTCCAAGTTCAGAGCCTAAAGTTCAGCCCAGTGCCCTTATCAGGGTTCCCTACCTCTGGTGAGTCTTGTCACATAATTTTGAGAGAAAAGAGTACATCTAAAGCTCCCTTTTATACACGATCCTCATGTAAGTTAGCACTTCCCAGCTTAGAACGGAACCAGGGAAGCTGGTAAGGGTATGGCTCTCAAGACTTCCCTCTTCCTCCCACCTGCACCACCACATCCACGAAAGCTGAAGTCATGCTTGTTGTAGCCACAGGTGAGGGGAGGCAGAGAATCACTCATTTATGCAACAGAAATCTGCTGAGCACTAAGCTAGACACTGCTCTGAGTAACTAGGATGCCCTTATGAACAAACTGACAATTCCTGCTCACAGAGCAGCTGTTCTACTGATAGGAGACACATACTGCACAAAAGGTGTAGTAAGTACATCATGCAGTTTGTTACGAGGCGAACTACTGTGACAAGAGTGGAGAAGAGGACTAGGGATTGGGGTCTGGAGGTGGACCTGCATGAGGCGGAGCCAGGTAGTTACGGTATGACATTGGGACATCCTAGTGGGCCTTGTTGGGATGGGACAGATGGGCGAAGACTTTAGGAAGTGAAGAAGTTCTTCATGGGCCTGTCTGGCACAAGAGTGTTCCTAACAGAGAGCATAGCCAGCACCAGAGGCCAGCAGGGTTGGAACACATCGAAAAAGGCGGGGGGGTTGGCGGGGGCGGGCAGCGTCTCTATGTGGCAAGCTGAAGATTCATGTGCAAATGCTGGATAAGGTCAAGAAAAGCTGGAAGAGTAGTGTAAGGTAGAACTTCAGACTTCTGTCAGAGATAAAACTGCTGCTAACGGATGTTATCTACTGTTAGGGGAAATTTTAAGATGCTCTGTGCCTAGAGGTCTTACACTAATCTCCCAGCCATCAACATTTAAAAATGATAGCTCTGCCAGGAAGAAACTATGCATGCGTCAGCAAATTATCTCAGTTGGGTAATGCTGACCCCATTGGAAGGTAAAGTAAACTGTATGCCATGTCTAGGGCTCGTCATTCTTGAAGTCAACCATTATTTCTTGAACATCAATTCTGCATAATGCTGTATGGCAAAGTAGGTACAGTGTCGGATATACAAATAAATAAAACATGGTCCCTGCCCATGGATAAAGTGTATTGCCTAAATAAGTAAAACTGAAATTTTCATTTCAATATTGTTAGTGCCAATTTCCCCAAAGTGGCCTACAGATCCCACACAACCCTAGGCTTCTTTGTAGTAATTTATAAGCTGATTCTAAATCTTATGTGCCAATGCGAAAGATCTAGACTAGTCAAAACCATTTTCAAAAAGAATGAAATGTAGACTCCTTAGATTACCTGATTTCTAGGCTTTATATGGAGATACAGTAATCAAGATGAGATGGTTTGGATGTAAGGATAGAAATAATATGCTCAGTTGATTTTCTACAAAGTGAAAAAAAGAGTAGTTTTTTCAACAAATCATTGGAATATTTGGATACCTATACAGGGGGTTAAAAAAAAAAAAAGAAGAACAGAATCAAGACCCTTCCCAAAAATTAACTCAAAATGCATTCATAGACCCAAATATGAAATATACAGTTGTAACACAGCTAAGAGAAAATGTGGGAGAAAGTCTTTTTGATCTTGGTGTAGCAAAGACTTCTTAGCTAAGACACAAACAGTACAACCCATAAAAGGAAACACCAATCAAGTGTACTTCATCAAAATTGATAACTTCTCTTCAAAAGACACCATTAAAAAATAAAAAGTCAAGGTACAGACCTAGAAGAAATATTTGCTGTACATACATGTATCTGAGAGAGGACTGGAATCTGGAATACACAAAGTACAACCTACAGCTCAGTTTTAAGAAGACAAAGAACCAGATAAAAAATATGTAAAAGAAGATATCCAAATGGCCAAAAAGCACATGAAATAATGCCAGTCATCAGGGAAATGCAAATTAAAACTGTAATGACATGCCACTATACAGCCACTAGAATGGCTAAAATTAAAAAGACTGAGAATGCCAAATGTTAGTGAGGATGCGGAGCATCTGGAATTGTCATGCATTGCTGGTGGGAATGTAAAATGGTACAGTCAGTTTGGAAAACTGTTTAACGGTTTCTTTTAAAATTAAACATATACTTACTTACCATATGACCCAGCAATTCCACTCCTAGGAATTTACCCCAGAGGAATAAAAGCATATGTCCATGCAGAGATTTATATTTGAATGTTTATAGTAGCTCTCTTCATAATAGCCAAAGCTGAAAATAAGGCCAATGCCCGTCAACAGATGAATGGATAGGCAAATTATCTATAACATGGAATATTACTCAGCAATAAAAATGAACCAACAACTGACACATACAGCAGCATAGATGAATTGCAAAACCATTACACTGAGCAAAAGATGCCAGACATAAAAGATTAAGTACTGTATGCCTCCATTTATTTTAAAATTTGTGACAGGCATTTGTAATCAATATTAATTCACACCCGATCTATGGTTTCCTGGGGCTGGAATGGGAGCATGAATAAAGCTTTTGGGGTGGTGGAAATATTTTATATCTTATTTTTGGTGAGAGTCATAAGAGTACGTAGATTTGGCCAGCTCACTGGACCACACCCTTCTGTGTCTAATTTACTGACTGTAAGCTGTTCCTCAATAAAGTTGGCTTTAAAACGTCAGATGGAAGCTGGAGTGTTAAAAGTGCACAAAATAGCAAGTAAGCAGTGAACTGCATTCCCTCATCAAAGGAAAACCCTTTGGAAAAATGTACTTTGAGCTGGAGTTTAGATGTTTGAGATGAGTGATAAATGCTTTGCCGATATAGGCTGTAGAAAACCATTTGAGGGAGTTAAACTTGCATGTAGGGAATTGTACTCGGTGACTGGCCCAGGCTTTTCCTAACTGACAAGAGTGCAGTGGATCCAGAGAAACGGGGACCATTCCAGCAACGGGGCATGGACAGGCCTGCAGCTAATACCATAGGCAAAGGCCCGGGGGCATAGCCTGCACCAGAATTTCTCTTCTTTCTTTTCTTTAGTTTGTTCATTTGGGTTTGGTGGGCTTTTTGTTTGTTGCGCTAAATGACATTATTATGTTACTGGAACATTTGGAACCATTTGAGGAGAAAGTCCTTGTTCTTAGGACACTCATGGTGAAATATTTACAAGTAAGAGAGCATCAGTTCTGCAAACTTACTCTCAAATCATTTACAACAAGGAAAATAATAATATGTGCACCTAGAGAGAGAGAGCAGACCAAACAAAGGCTGACATGTGCAGCAAGGAGACAAAAGCATGAGGGAGGCCCATGTACTGTGCTTGCAAATTGTAAGCCTGAAATTATTTCTGGCTACAAAGTTATGAGAAGTAAAGGCCAAGTTGGGTCAAGGTACTGTTTGCTGAAAGTCATGCATATTTCCCATGAAGAAATAACTAAGAACCACAGAAGTGATTGAAATTAAAATTTTCAGAGGATGAGTATGGGGTGCATTCTTTTGTAAAGTGTTATGGATATGGCAGTGTGGTGGGTGCAGTGGGGAGCCAGACATACAGACGTAGACTACACTGTTGGCGTGAGCCAGGGTCAGTGCTTAGATTCTCAGATGACGGGGTGCTACTTGCAGCACATGTCCCCTGATCAGGAAACCGTTTACAGAGGATGGCAGTGCGTTCAGGACCAAGTGGAAGGGCAATCAGTGGATGGGGCCAGGAGGGGGGCTCCTCAGGATGCAAGTGTGAGTGGTAAGCAGGGTGCTTCAACAAAACTGACAGTGAATCTGAAGACATAGTAGAGTTTTTAGGAGTGATAAAGGGGGACAAAAAGCTTATTGATTTGATTGATTTGATTATTTATAATCAAGGCATACAGGGAATGGGATTCCCATTCAGATATTACAGAAATGATGAGCTGTGTGGTTCTGTGTCCATGCTCTTTTTAGGAACATATTAGAAATCTTATTTACTCCTTGTATGCAAGTGTTTTCTTTGACTTCTTTGGTGAAAAACTGTTTGAGATCATGCAGTTGCTCCCTTTCTGAACGTTGTTTGTTGGGTGTTTTTTGAGTCCAGCTTCTGAAAGGATAGTGCAGGCAGGTGAGGGAGCAGCAGGAGAGGAGAGTAGGGCCTTGGGGAGGGAACTGCTGAGTGAGGTGGGGGGTGGGTGGCGGCAAGGGGTTGCCTGTGAGCAGTGGGAGCATCCCAGCGGGCCCGGGAGACAGACCAGCTCGGGAACTGAGCGTGTCCTGGGCCAGGCTGAGGTTAGTGGGTAGTGTGGTAGTGTGGTTGTGAAGTATGCGGTTCAAGAGAAAACATACAAGTACTATAGTGTGCCAGAAACTTCACCACCAGTCCACAATGAAAACAGCCTTTCCCTCTGATGCTTGAGCGATCTTGCTGACAATTGGTGTGTGGCTCTGGGTCATTCTATCTTATATCCCTACCTTATGTCAGTTGTATTTCTGTTTTCCCTCAGTTTTTGCTAGGTTATAGTTTTCAAAGAAATTGTCAATGAACTCTGCATTCTTTTTTAAGGAAGACAGGAAGAGCATCAGGTGGGAGATGCAGAGGGGAAGGTGATTCCCTCCAGGAGACTTGGGAGCTACACACCCACCCAGCTTAGGGGCTGTGGTCAGCTCCCCTCCCTCTGCTCTTTTCTCTTTTTTCCCCTCCCTTGGTCTGTGTTATACCAAAGATCTCCTGGGATGTGCATCTCAAAATAAAAATTAATTTTTAAGAATTTTTTTAAAGACCAGGATTATGAAACCATTTGTTTTTAATATGTTAAAATTCTGTTTTTATTCTGTGGCATGAGTAGTTATGATATTTAGACATTTTTAAAGTAAAGTCTTTTGAAACTTCATGCAGCAAGGTCAGTGCTAGGGATAGTATTTAGAAAAATGCTTAAGTTCCTTTTTAATACTAACCGAGTAGTGTTTAGTGTTCACACGCACAGTGATGTTATTTTATGGTGATCAGCCTGCTTAATAAACTCTCTGCCAGAAGGTGGTTCCTCTTGGAAAGGCAGGCCAATAAGCATTATCTTAATTTTTAACAGTTATAAAGCTTTTGACACCATAAAATGAATGAGTGTGTACCTTCTGTGGAAATGTTAGAGCTTTTGAAGAGGAGGAGAATAGGGCTTCAATTAGTCACCTTTCTTTATTTGAGAAATGCTTATCACTTATTATAGCAATAAACATGATTGGTCACTTGGACCCCTAGGATGTATCTTACCTATGTTCTTCTGGCATCTTGGATGTTTTTATTTTAAAATTTATTTAGGAAAAGGAAATGAAATCAGGAGGTTACTAGAAATAAGTATTTAATAGTCTCATGCACAAAAAGGCAGGTGCTCTGATTTCATTACTCAACCTCAGTACACAGGGAGTGAATAGCTTGGAAAATGATTTTTTAATATGGGATTTAGAATTAGGTTACAACTTCTGTTGATGAAGAAAATGTGAGGATCCGAATGGACATTAGACATTTTAGATTAGAAAGAGGAAAGGAAAGTAATGAGTCTTATTTCTAAATGAATTTAAAAAGCAATCTGATTTTAGTTCTAGCAATGCAGAGAAAATAAAATAAAAACTATCCTACTTTATTTACTAACCAATGAATTGAATTGTCTGCCTTTTATTACAGATATAAAGTAAAGAGTATGAAGAGACAATCATTTTTGAGCTATCAGACTTTCAGTAACATATCTCTTGTGGTTTAAATAACAGATAGTTTAAGTGTTTTTCCATTACCTTTGTGTAAATGAAAAATGCATAAAATATTTTAACAAGGCAAAGTAATCCAAGGAGATTGTTATTTTGTGTAACAAATTAGGTTATTTCTGTCATAAAATTAAAGAAAAAAAATCAACGTTAGGACATTTCAGCTTAATATCATTTACTAGAAGGAACATGTAACAGATTTAATGAGCTAGCAGGTCACCTGAATCCAGCTGTTTCCGACCAGCTTTACGAAACAGAGAATGCAGCTAGCAGTGGGAGGTAAGCATTATTACAAGCTCTCGAGGAGTTACAAAATCGATTTCTGCTTGAATGAATTAATTTAGATTATCAATTTATAACCAGCTACACGAATCCCATCAACTCAACAATTCAGTGAATGATCAGGTTCAAGCCTTGTGAGAGCTTCACAATTAGGGGCCTGCATCGGGCCTGCCAGTTACTGCCTGTCCTACCGCGCTGCTAACAAAGTTACTCGCCGGAACAAAAGGGAAGAGGAGTGTTTGCTTAGGTAGAGCGCAGAGGGAATATGTAGCGGCTTAAAAAATAAAGTAAGAAAATTCCACCCGCATGTGAGTTTGGGACTTTGTTCCCTAGAACCATTTCAGTCCCAGGAGAGGGTAATTTTGGCCCTTCCAGCTGAATTTTAAGATCATCACAGTCTCTACTTTGGAACATTTGGGACTTAACTGTTTACTTAGGGGGCCCCGTTAGCCGTGGCCATTCTCTTGTCTCTGAAACAAGAGGGAGGGTTGGAGTTGTAAGCATTTGTTTTAGGGTGAAAACCTGCCTTCTGTCTGCTTGTCTTCTTCCCAAAGTGAGTCTCATATGCGAGCACTTCATTTCCTCTCCATCAGTAAAGATTCTTGCTTCCCACCTCACGTCTGCTCCCCTGCGGCCTCGCATGTCTCATACACTGCTAAGCGCTACAGTGAGCATGTAAGTATTAAAATAAGTTGTTCAGATGTCCCATGGTCACCTAGAATTGCTTGCTCCTGCTACGGCTGCACCCCCCCACACACACACACACACACCGCCGATCTGGGCGGCACCGTGGCACCCGTGCTCTCCCTGCAGCCCTGGCCCTGGCCAGCCAGCTGCTCACCTGTGGCTGCCCCCACACAGATCCATGCCTTCTCCAGCCCTCCTCTTGTCTGCCCTGAGGACTTCACTTCTTCCTAAGACATTTCTCCTACAAGTCCTGACTTGATCATATTAATCTTCCCTGTTCTCCGTTGTTTTGTGTGACTTGAACACGCCCCATGTGCGTCCATCTTATGCCAGTCATCCTGTGTTCATTGTTCCGTGACATCTCTGCCATGCGTGTGGACAGTCATGCTATCTCCATCTTCAAGATAAGGAACGTGGGTGCCAGCTCTCAGTTGGGACTGACACCTGGGGCTATTGCCCCCATGGTCCCATCTGTGGCTGGGCTGGAATTAGAACACAGGTCTTCAACTGTGTATTTAAATATCCCTTGTTTCTAGGGGGTTGTGTTTCCATTGATTTTAATTCTCCTGGGGCAGGGACAGTTTTACTTCCTCCTCTTTACTTGACCAGCCTGGCTCAGAAAAGGCAAAGCGAAAGTACTAAATAAGACTACTTTTTGAATTAAATGAAACCACTTGTACCTCAAACCCTTTCTCCTGTGTCTGTATTCCAGCCCTGCCTCTGCCTCTTGCCTGCTCCAATATGAGAAGACCCCTTGTCCTTCCACTAGAGGACCTGGCTTGGTCAAATCCCTATTGTTCCCCTCCAATCTGTTTTTCCATAAAATTCATTTTTTTCCCCATCAAATTCTTTTCTCCTTTTTTATACTTTGTACTTAGATCATTACTTATTTTTACTGTATTCTGTTTTGTTTTTACTGTATACTCATCTGTACCTTTTAACTTTGAACCAGGTAAATCTATTGCCTACTCAAAAATAATTAATTTTAAATGGCATGATACGGTCCCAGCTCAGAAGATTCTTAGGAGGATAAACAGAGAAAATGGTTGTAAAAGTGCTTTGCAGTCTATAAAGTGATTTGCATTGCAAACGGTGAATGTCCCTTGATTGCCATGATTACTTTTGTCACCAGACTGAAGTGACCATATGAGTCAAGGCACAGCCTCTTTGTCTTGGCATCCTTTGAACATCAGTCAACCTTGTGTGATTTAAACCAGCACAGTTACTGAAATAAAAGCTTGCATACGTGTCAGAGTTCTCATTAGGTAACTTCATACTTGACAGATCTGACCGATCGTTGCATGGCTAAAAGCAGTAACTGTGCTAGGAAGTTTGTGAAAGATCCACATTGTTACTCTTTCCGTTTTGCTCTCTTTATTCTTCTTGAAGTTTTAATGTACTTTGTTAATGAAAATATTGTATTCACTATTAAAGTATAATTAATATTTAGTGGCCTAATTTATGATCGATGTTATGCTAAGAGTGTCATGGCACAAACATAAGCATGAACTCATGGTGCTTCAGCTGGAAAGGGATAGATGTGCACATAAAATGCTTGGGGAATGATTATAGTCATCAGAATGATGTCAACACCAGGTAAAGGTACTCGTGGCCTATTGTGTGATGTAATAACATATCCTCCCAGATTCTGTCCCTCTTTCGCCACCCCCCCATCCCAGTGTGGTTTATTAGTTGTCACTTCCAGAATTGTCTTTTTGAAGTCCCTGCCAAAAGTGGATCGTTTCTGTTCAGAGTCCTCAGTGCCCATCGCATGAGGTCCCACCAGACCCTGAGCTCTTGGGGGCAGAAGCCAGGCCTTAGCCATGTTTCGTTATGCAGTGGCTAATGGAGGAGTTCCTAGAAGAGAAGAAAAAAGGAAAAGGGCAGTTAGGGAGTTAGAGGCGGGGAGTATCTTTGAAATGCGGGCTGTACCAGTAGTGGGGAGATCCATTAGCAAGGCTCAGGGAAGGAACAAAGCAGAACTCCAGTAATGTGTGTCAGATGCTATAGGAGAGTGGAACCCACAACTTGTAGATCCAGTATTCCATTTTCCTTACAAAAATATAAACCACATATACATGTTTTCATGCAGAGTAACATACACATGGGGTCCTGAAGAGGCATGGGCCTTTCCCACTACACATACCTATATTGTTTGAACTATTCCCATGTTGTGTGTTCACGTGTAACTCTTTTTTTCCAGTGTGAAAGAGAAAGATTGACAAGAAGAGGAAGATTAAGAAAATAGATAAATGGGGGATCCCTGGGTGGCTCAGTGGTTTGGCGCCTGTCTTCGGCCCAAGGCGTGATCCTGGAGTCCCGGGATCGAGTCCCGCATCAGGCTCCCTGCATGGAGCCTGCTGCTCGCTCTCTCTCTCTCTCTCTCTCTCTCTGTCTCTCATGAATAGATTAGAAAAAAAAAGAAAAGAAAATAGATAAATGGAATTGGGGGATAGACAAAGCAAAAGCTTAGGCAGGTGGTAGTTTTATGGAAGTAACAAATGTGGTCATTGGAGTCTGAGAAGGTTTGGGAGGGGAGCAAGTGGGATGTGAGAGCAGAACTAGAATGTCATGATACTATGAAATGCTTCCAAGTCATCATTGAACTAAGAGCCTTAGGTGTTACCATATTTTTATTTTACCATATTTTATTTAACGTTACATATTTTATGGATAACCATTAAAGAGAGAAGACCTTTCTTCTCCTGAATGCAGCATATTCCAGTTACTTCAAATAATTATTCTGAAAACCTAAATAAAGGTAACTCATTGTTATATCATTGTTCGCATTGGAGGAGTGATTCCTGGCAAATGCGTGAAGAGCTATGTTTTCAGTTTTACTTCTCAAATTGGAATTACCCCTTTATTACTCAAAATGCGCATCTGTGACTCCATACGACAGCTTTGGTCACACACTGAATTTGCTCAGTTGCTCTTTCCTTCAAGAAGTCTACTTTTATAGTATCAGTGGATGGGCATCATTTGCAGTACCTGGACACATTCTTGTAGGCTTGGAGAGGGTTCTGCAGAGTGTTGAGAGTTTGTTTCAAAAAAATACTGGGAAGATGAATGGAAGAGAAATGACTGTGTAAGGGAACCCCTTTCCTGTTATTCTTGTCATATTTCCTGCAGGAAAAAGGTAGACTTCTTTCATTGAACCCATTTTTGTTAGTACTGAATTTAGGCATTCCAGAAAAACAAATAGAAGTTACTTTTATATATCAGGACCAGTGAATTTAAATCACATTCAGGAGATAACATGATGCATTTCCAGCATACCGCATGTACATCTTCGGAAAATAAGGGAATCTCTGAGAAATACTTAGGCTTCTGCTGTATCCAGCAGTGTTCCTAGGGCTAATTTAGGGTGAGAGACTGGCAGTTTCCATTGCCCTCAGAGCTGAAAAAAATAGGATGCATCTTCCCATTGCTGTAGCTTACCTTGGAGGCCATTTTCTGTTTGTTCCAGTGTCGCCTGCTGTGTTGAGGACTCTGACAGAGCAATGAAAGGCTGAACTCACTAAAAGAAATGCTTCCTGAGGAAATAAAATGGTAGCAGTAATGGGGGGGGGGGCACAGAACCAAGTTCACGTCGCCTTCATGAATCCGACTTCTCACCCTCTGAGAGACCCCTCATCCTCTCTGACTCAGGCCATTGAAACAGTCTTTCAGAATGGAAACTTCAGTGGGGATGGGCTATTTTCATGATTTTCAAGTGTTTGTTTTATCAGCCTTAACTAATATTTTGTGTGCAAAATGAAAGATGAAATATCTTGTTATTTTTGTTTTACCTCAGCCATAATCAACCATAATTTTTCAAGCATATGTTTCCATTTTACTTTATGTTGCAAAGTCTCTGAATGCAGTCCCAAGTGCCTACCTTAACTACACCTCATAGAGGTGGTAAATCGCCTCTTTGCAGCTGCCCTGTGGTTAGAGACAGCTTCCGGCAGCGGCTGGGATGGGCAAATGACCTCGGCTCCTGTGGGCCTCTATCAGCGGTGGTCCATGTTATTGATAGTAGCGGAGATATTGACAGTCTGTGCTTGGAAGGAAAATAGGAGTTTGATATGACATATTGTGTGTCTCAGCAAGACTCATAAATAATTTTGACAAGTTTTTGTATGCATGGGAAAGTCCTTGATTCAGCCTCCCATAAAAATAAACTTCTATTATGGAATGTATTTGTCAAGTGGCTGCTTGATGGATGGAGCTGCGTTTACCCCTTGGCAGTTCGATGAGTTTTAGATGCACAGCTTACCAGAGAGGATTTACGGGCAGTACAGAAATAATTATTCAGTATGAAATGCATAATTCCTGTACCTGAATTTTCATTTTTTATTATATTTTGTTTCTGTTGCATTTCTGGTCTCTAAAACAAAAGAACTTGCTTTCCCCCACCATCACCCCTTAGAGCTGTTGTTTGTAGAGGGGCTTGTGTTGAACAACTGAATTCAGCCCAGATCTCAGACCCTGTCCCAAACTTAGCTGGTATATTTTCATTGAATGGGTGATTTTAGTTTTTTAACTTAAGAGAGATTTATTCTAAAATAAATAAATAAAGATAAGCTATTTGGAAATTTTATTTTTATTAATGGGATTGAAAACTTTAGACATAGATTGTCTCATTTTTCCTGAGATTTTCACAGCTATTTATTTATTTGAACATGGTTGCTCATATACATTTCTGTTGCATAGAACAAAATTTTGAACTTAAATTCTTGCCTCTTTAAACTTTAAGTCTTTTTTTCCTGAATTATATTTAGAATTGCTTTCTCATCAATCATGCACACTCTAAGTTAGCATCTTTGAATAGGTTAGAAACTTTAGAAAGTATTAAATTCCCATGTGCTTATGACATTGTCGGGCTTGTGACAGGCATTACATGACGTGCTAGATGATACGTGTTGGAATATACCATATGTCTGACTTGGAAATGTGTGTTTGGGAAAACCAAAGTGAACAGTTGGCCCAGAGGAGTTTTGATTCTTTATTAGAACATAGTACTGACTTTTTATAAGAGTTTCCATTTGCTGACTCTTTGTTAAAATGAAGTGTGGGATCTGAATGGGAAGCTGTGGTGAAGACACAGTACATAAACTTTGGAAGGCCTGTTTAGGGATGTGCCTCTGAACCACTTTATTTGGTGTGTCCCCTTTGCATGGCTGCTGTCATCCTCTCTGCCCTCTTGCTCATTGCTTGAGAGTGGTTCCTTAATTTTATTAGTCTTTTCAAAATAGCAGCTCCTTCCTATTACATCTTTGTTTTATGTTTAATAGATTCTGTTCTTATGTTTTATTTCCTTCCTTTTCCTTTTTGGTTTACTCTTTTTTTTTTCTTCTGACTTCTCAAGTTGATTGCTTAATCACTTGTCCGATTTCTGTGCTTTATGAGCACCAATGCTAAAGGGCCCGAATTTCCCTCTAAGTAATGCCTTAGCTGCAACTTCTAAGTTTTAATATTCTAGAACTTCTGAAAAATCTTTCAGCTCGGGAACCCTGGGTGGCGCAGCGGTTTAGCGCCTGCCTTTGGCCCAGGGCGCGATCCTGGAGACCCCGGATCGAATCCCACATCGGGCTCCCGGTGCATGGAGCCTGCTTCTCCCTCTGCCTATGTCTCTGCCTCTCTCTCTCTCTCTCTCTCTGTGTGACTATCATAAATAAATAAAAATTAAAAAAAAAATCTTTCAGCTCTAAATGCTTTCTGATTTCCATTGTGATTTCTTCTTCAATCTCTTATTTTAAATTACTCTTTGACTCTGTGATGTGTATGGCTTTACTCCTTGTTATTAATCTATAATTTAAAGCACTGTAGCCAAAGAATGCAAGGTCAGGGCACACAGAATGAAACAGCTGCTGCCTTCAGGGGCTCTCAGTCTCTAGTAGAGAAGATATGTTAGTAGGTAATTACCCTGCAACACAAGAGGTGCCAGAAGGAACATTTGTATCAGATGCCACAGGGCACACATAGAGGCTCTCTCAGCACCACAATCAGGATGTGCTGTGTTGGAAGCTAGGTTATGAAGGTGTTTTCTAGACAGAGAGGTCCATGTTATTTGAGGCAGGAGGAGTAATCCTTGCAATGCATAGGCTTGCAGTGGGTAAATTCGGTGTGGCTGGTCAAAGACCTTATGTTGGGGAGTATCTGGGGACAAGGCTGCAAAGTAAAACTAGGAACAAATTGTGAAGATCTTTGGATGCTACGTTGAGAAGATGAGACATAACCTTTGGGTGTTGAGGAGTCTATGGGAATTTTATTGATCACCCCTTTGCAAGTCCCTAGAAGGATACAGCAAGTATCTATTGCATACCTGCAGTGTGGTAGGCACAGCCCTGACAGGAGATAGAAATGGCCACAGGCTTTGCTGTCTAGTGGAGGGGAAGGGCACTACCACCCTTCTGCACAGGATTTTGTTGTCCAGTTCTACAATGCTGTGAAGGAAAAGCACTGGGTCCGCGGAAGGCTAGAGCTGTGGCATGACCCCATGTGAGTGTCTGGGGAAGCCCTTCTGGGGAAGTGGCTTTTCCACTCCTCTTTGAGGTGGAGCCACCTGGTGGCTGGGCCTGCAGAGGTGGCCTGGGGAGCCTGAGCATCCTTGTGCACCTTGCCACTTCCTTAAGGTGACTCCCTAGCAGGAGGATCCGGGAGCCATTGATTGCAGAGCTTTGGTGCATATTGCCAAATTGCCCTGCACTGAACTGCTCTGTGGGAGGTCCCCAAGAGTGCCTTCCCCTCGCCCTGTCCAGCGTCACGGTCTCATGGTTGCTCAGGGCTCTTCCCTGCATTTATCACACCTTTGTGCTGTCAACTTGGTGGACTCCTTGTTCGTCTTTTACCTCCAGTGATGTGTTGTGCCTCTAAGATACTTGTGTGTGGTGTCCGGCTTTAGTGTCATACCTTTTTATTTCAGGGTTATAGGAACATTTTGATTATATTCTGGATTTTTATGGTCTTACTTTTTAAAAATAACCTTCATTCCATTTGGACATATTTTGGTATCAAGTTTGACCTATAGATCTAATTTCATTTTCCCCCAAAATGGCTATTTTCCCAGCGTATTTATTGAGTAATCCATACTTTCCCTCTTTGATTTGAAATGCCACCCTTACCTCGTATTCAGTTCCTACGCCTGTTTTATCTTCTCTCCAGGTTCTTTATTCTGCTTTTTTCACTGTCTCTCTTCTCCCACCTGCGTTGTTCTTCTCTTTTAACATAGAGGAGGACAGATCGCTGTCATTTCTCTTATCTCACACGTTCTTCAAGAATATATTTCTCTCTCTCTTTTTTTTTTACTTTTTTCTTTAAAGATTTTATTTATTCATGAGAGACGCAGAGACACAGGCAGAAGGAGAAGCAGGCTCCCTGCGGGGATCCCAATAAGGGACTTGATCCCAGGACTCCAAGATCACACCCTGAGCCAAAGGTAGATGCTCAACCACTTAGCCACCTAGGCATCCCAAGAATATATTTCAAGCAAATTGTCATCTTTATAATTTTAAAACTTCCTTTATAGAACACTATTTCTCACTATTTACTTCAGCTTTTGGTTCTTCAACCAGTAGTTATCCCCATATAGTAAATTTTTGGTAGCAATTGTGTATAAAATTTTTCAATTATACATCACTTCTATATCATTTTTATTGGTATATAGAAGAGCTATTTATTTTTGTCTGTTTTTCTTCTATCAAGCCACTGACCTCTAGCCCATTAGTTCAGAGCTGATAATTTTGCACATTATAGGTAGTCTCATATATTTTCATCCACTGGCAATAAGTGGTAGACAGGGAAGTAACCAAACTATAAAGCCTAGCATGTAGTTGAATGAATGAAATAAAAGTCTGCCCAGCTCAGGTGCATCAGCCCTGTACATTCCATATACAGGATACACAGTTGGTAACAGACTTATTTATAAGTGTAGTGCCTCCAGGAGGATTAAACCATATACTCCTTAATCATTAACTTGATTCCTAGCCAAGTGTTACATAACTTGAAATAACTTTTGTAAGTGTGAATTAGGGAAGAGACTAGGAATTTTGTGACAGTGGCAAACTAGACAAATAGTTTGTTCACAATTTTGGGCGCTGTGATAAGCTTGTCATGTATACAAAACCATTTGATCTTCATAATAACTACTGTAGGAGCATTATTATCCTTGTTTCACAGTAAAGCAAGTCCAGACAGATAAGTTTTAAGTGACTTTGTTCAGGGTACAAATGGCAGAGCTTGGGTTTGAACTCATGTAGTTTGAGTCCAGAACCCAACTCCCAAGCACTGTGCTGCACAGTGCAGCACAATCACGGGCACTATGCTAAGCAAATGAAACCACACTCAGAAAACAAAGTACTATGTTAATCAATTTACATGAAATTCTAAAATAGGCAAAACTAAGGTTAAAAAAAAAAAGCCAAAACAGTGGCTGCCTCTGAGTGCAGACAGGGAGAATGGGCATGGGGAGCTTTGTGCAGCAAAAGATTCTGTGCAGTGACAGAGCATGGGGTACACGGGTATATCCAGTTGTGAAAATGGGACCGTTAAGATTTGTACACTTGCATGGATATAAATTTTACTTTAAGAAAACTAAAAAGAATTGAGTGGAGTTGTGAGGATGGGAGGTCAGAATATTGATCTAATCTTCTGATATTGATTGTGGAAACTGGGTGATGGCTTTATGAGGGTTTATTGTACTATTCTGCTCATGTTACATATTTTGAATCGTTTACAATGAGGACCAGCTCTAGGGCAGCAGGTGAGTCTCACACCAGCACCCAGACCAACCCATTCCATTCTGACCCCTAGCTGCCCATGTCTGTGTTTCTGAGTCCCATGTTGAAAAATGAAGAAGGAATGAAAGAAGACGGGCTCCAAGCAGATGTCAAGGCATTTCCTACCCTTAGCTTTGTGCACAGAGAGCATTCAGCTAGCTTCTCGGTGGATAAGAGCATGAGCAACAGGATCCAGCTCACGTCCCCCAACAGCTCCAGCCCGACTGCTGATGTGTACTTTCCTGATGGGCAAGTCTTCCAGGTGTCCCTGGGAACTGTCCACGCAGTGTCCTGGCTCCTCAGGCTCTCCATCCTATCAACCTACCTGCCAGGGGTGGGAGAGTCACAGAGACTCAGACACAAAGGTGGACAGACTCACACATGGGTCATTAGCCTGCAGCCGAAACCCGAGTGGCCTCACCCCTGCCAGGAAGGCCCTTGCTTTAGAGGGACCTGTGACTTAAAAAGAAAGAAAAAAAAAATGTGAATGTGGAAGGTGGCACTAAGTGAAAAGCCCCACTTCTTATCCAGCTGGAATCTATAAACTTGACACACATTCTTTTACTAGAAAATAGCTTATTCTGGAGACATGTGGGTAGTTACCAGTGGGTAAGAAAGAGGGATGGTGACCAGGCCTGTGACACAAAACTATAGACAAGAGGTCACTCTCTGAGAAGCCTCCGCATCCCACCCCCCAGACTTTGCTTACTTGGGATTGAAGCAGCCGAAACGTTTTGTAAGCAAGTCAGTCTGTCACTGGGAGAAAGGCTCTAAATGAAGATGGGGGCCCAGGCCTCCAGGGGTTTGGAGATGAGCAGTTTGGGCCAGAAGGCTTTCTGAAGGACGTGTGTCTGAACGGGGCCATGAGAAGGGCACCCCCGGCAAGCATCAGCAGTTATGTCCGCAGGAAGGCAAACATTGGGCACAGGATATGTGTGTTGGGATGTCGTAGGAGATGAGTGATGGGGCAAGCGCTTTGCTGGCCTCATGTTTTTAAGCGGGGAGAGGATGGCAGGAGAGTGAATGTGATTAATTGATTGATAAAAAGCAGTCTTCTTGGATCTCACTTCCACATTCTTTGAACTAATTAATTAAAAGTTATAATTAAGTCCATTTCCTACCCAGCACTTAGGTAGGGCCTTCCTTGCATTCTTTATTCCTTTGGAACATAAACGTGTAAATTAGCTTTAATCTATAGCTGAGAGTTAGTCCAGCAAACAGATGTAGAAGAGCAATAAAATTAAAAGCACAATGAGTGGAAATCCTGAAGAGGCATTGACTTAGAAGAGCCCACATTACCTAAATCACTGACAACAGTATTTCTTGGACTCCTGAAGAGGCCCCTCTTCATCGCGGGAGCCACATTCTGACCGTGGGCTCACAGGTGGGAGGGAACTGAGGTCTGCCTCCCAGGGGTCCCCCAGCACTTCCGCGTTTGGTCCTGCCTGTGAGATGTGCCGAGAGGAGCGGGGGTGAGTGTTTCCACAGGCCCTGGATGGTGGGCGGGTTGGGGCACTGCATCAGGTGGTCCATCCAGGTGATGCGGGATGTGCGGCCTGGTGGAGGCTCGCAGTGGCACAGAGGACGCGGGACCTCGTTGCAGAGTCCTGCGGGTCCTATGAATGGTTTTTCTATCACTTCCCATGTCTGATGCCCGCATAATGCCCACATAACCGCAAACTGTGTTTCCATCACGTTTACTGTGTGTCTGTGGTCAGAAACGTTTGTGCTTTGGATCCCAGCAGTAGCAGTCTGGCCAGCAGCCTGCGTGGCTTCCCAGGTCCTTGCACTGCGTGGCCCTGGTGGGACCCCCAAGGCCTGACTCCGGCCCTTCCTGTCTCACCTGAGGGCCGGGGAGTCCTCTTTGCCGCATACATTTCTTCCTACGGGCTGGACTAACCCATGTTCCACATGCCTACCATTAGGGGTCTAATCTACATGGACATTTCACTTAAGGAAAAGCACTCATGTGGGTAGCAAACTAGTCTTTTATCTATGAGACACTGCTGTTGGGGACACCTGGGTGGCTCAGGTGGTTGAGCATGGGATGCTTGACTTTGGCTCCTGTGGTGGTTTCAGGGTCGGGAGATGGAGCCCCATGTTGGGCTGGGCATGGAGCCTGCTCAGGATTCTGTCTCCATCTCCCACTGCCTCTCCCTGGCCCCCCACTCCTGTTCTCTGAGGAGAAGAGGGTGGGCAGGGAAAGCCTTCTAAAACGCTGCTCTTTCTTGCTAGCAGAGAGCAGTCCCTTAGGTACAGTCAAATCCTCACAAATGGAACAGAGAACTTTGCCTCCCCGAATGGCCCAAAGGAAGGTATACTTTATCTGATGCCAAGCTGGGAGTAGAAAACTTGATGGGAATTAAGTACCTAGAAGATGGACATGGAAATGTGGCTTGAAATCTGAGTCTTAAAAAAAAAGAAAAAGAAAAAGGAAAAGAAAAAGAAATCTGAGTCTTACATATTAAGCCACTCCTTGTTTGTGCTCGGTTTTCATTTTCCTTATTAGAAATTTTTAATTTACCAAATAACTGACTTACAACAAATGAAACAACACATACATACAAATGAAGAAAACCGTCTCACAATCCACAAGTCACTGTTCAGAGCTCGGTCTACACCCCACCTTCCTACAGGAGTGAAGGCACATGTCCCTCTTCACTGCTTTGGGAAGCAAAGGAAAGTAATACTGTACACATAATTCTGTAACTTGCTGCTGTCCTCTAGGCCAGTAGATACGGATATAATTACTCATCTGAATAAGAGCATGAGCACATCATAGTTTATTCAGCATTTCCCTTACACACGGACGGTCGGGTTGTTTCTCTTCTGTGCCACTACAGATGGTGCTATGTTAAATATCATTGCACATGAAAAATATCTGTGCTTACAACAACGTGAATCCAAGTAGCAGAGGAAAAGAAGTAAGATAGTAAGAAAATACTGATCCATTTAAATATTTTACCTAAGTCAGAAAATACTTGTGAGTGGTATTTAATGCATGCTTGTTGAATGAAAGAAGAAATATTGGATTTTTCATCTCAGGATTTATAAGTTATCAAGTAGAGTCTACTGAAATGATACTACCATTTTTGCAGCCAAAACTTGCATCGTAATCCCACTTTGAAAAGGCTTATAAGAGGAAGTTACAATTATGGGGCAAATCTGGTATATTTGTTTGAAATACTTTCTGTATGAATTTTGCCCAATGACAAATGGACTTTTTGCGTTTGGGATGGTTTTTTAATAGCCCAGTAAAATTTACATAAATCTTTATTAGGAAGTGTGGGATCTAAATTCATAGTGTGTCTAAATATATCATGTGGTATATTAAAACACTTTCTTAAACCTGCAACAAGAAGTTCCCTCCTGGCTATTGATACATTTAAATGGTAAAGTGGCTCCTGCAAACATCTGTGGCAGCTGTTTGCTTTGACAGTGGGGCTCTCACACTGTAGGATGTGGGCAGTACTTCCTCGAATCCTATCCCTGGGCCCCCACTGCCTCCGCTCTGTGAGTTAGCCAAGGTGAACACTGTCAGGCATCCCGGTACGGTCAGAACAGACAGGGTGAAACAGAAAGTTCTGGGAGAACCCAGTGTGTGAGGCTTCAGTGATTTATGATCATTTTAACCCCCAGCCGTGCTTTCCAGTTTTACCGAACTTTGCAGGAGGCTCATAGCAGTGACTCCAAAGAAAAGTATTTCTTCCAAATTATTGACACCCTTGAATTAGGTTAGTAATAATAGGTTAGAAGCAGATACTCCCCATGATCACATGGATCATGCATCTTGACAGAATTTGTTCTGTAAACCTCTACAGTTGAACACGGATTAAGGGGAAAAAAACTTTGTTGTAAGTTTGCTGTTTTTCAATTCAGGTTGTTACAGAAATGTTAACCTAATTTCACAATAGAAAAAGGGAAATATAAATACCTTATTCATGATTGACTTATTCATTAGAATAACCTGTTTTCACTTTCAGTACATGCTAGATTCATTGACTAGCTCTATAGAGGTTTTTTTTTTTCTTTCTCCCCATCCCCCCCCTCAACTGACCCAGTATCTAACTGCAGAAGAGGCCCATTTTTTTTTTTTTAATGGCTCCTAGAAGGTTCGGTGCACAGCCTATGTCACCGCAGCACTTGACACAGAGCACTTGATTCTGTAAGGGGGAGAAGGAAATCCTGCCTGGTGCCCATAGAGTTGGAAACTTTCTTGCCTAATGTTTGCTATATTTATTTAGCCTATAATTGAATACACAGTCATTTTGCTGTGCTGCAGATTGCCTATGTGGGAGTCAGGATGCATATTTAATGCCTGATTTAAAAAGAAAAATAGATGCAGTGACATGTGGGCAATTTTAGGAAAGTGTGTTCTGTGTAAATTCAAATAAAGGTTTGGGAGAAACTCGTTTTTCTCTTTCTTAGTGAAGACGTGATGTTTCACAGCAGGAATTGTTGTAGATCCATATTTATTAAGTGATGAGTAGTTGTTTTTTTCCTTTGCACTTTTAATGACAAATTCAAATGGCAGCAGAGAAAAGAATCCCTCCTTACTTTGGAACACACCCCTTCCTTTCCTCCTTTATCAGTCTCGAATAAAAAGGCTAAAAGGCTTTGTCTAAAAGAGAAAAACATGTGGCTTAGTTACTAGAGGAAAGAAAGCCAGCAGAAATGTTCTCTGGAATTTTGCCCATGAAGCAAGGTGAAAACAGAAGCATTCACATTTAGTGAAATGTGTGTTAATTGGAGAGGATTGGTATCGTGGTTTAAGGGAGCATCATGTACTCCCTCCGAATGGAAAGGCGGGAAGTTCAGCCTACGGTCCACTGGACCTTGCTCACGTTGTCTGCAGGACCACCTGGGACCCCTCAAAGCTCTGGTAAAACTGTTCCTAAAGTTCATATACTCTCCAAAAATAAATGAAGCAAGTGTTCTGTTTGCCTTATATTTTTGTCTGTGTGTTTCCTTGACTTTTGCCTTTTGTAATTACAGATAAATGACATCCAGAACATAAAATAAGCCCATTCAGGCTCAGTATGTCAGTGTATGGAGTACTCTTTCTGTTTAGCTGGAGTTCTTGAGGAAATTTGTTCAGTACTCGACATTTCTATTGCCAAAAAGACTTCAGATTGCAGGTCAAATTCTATAGAAGCTTTTATATTTTCTAAGGGAAAGCCTTGAACTTTATGTAACTGCTACCAGATGAGTAGTGGTGCTTATTTGGGTTGCCTGGTCCCAGCTTAGCTAAGACGTAGGCGAGGGGGAACAAAGCAAGCTCCGATAGTCAGTATGTTCACCTCGTGTTTCACCTTATTCAGGCTTCTAAAGTTTTACGTTTTCTAAAGAAAGTAGGTAAGGTTTGCACTTTGGGGCTTAGGGAATTAAGAAATGAAAATGTTTGGGTATCATTGAGTACCTGGTCACCGACTTGACTTTTGTGGAGTTTGGTGCTCCAAATACTTACACTATTTTAGTCCTTCAGACATTCTCAGATGGTCCCTCCTCCTTTTCCCCAGCTGCTGGCTGACACTAAATGCCCCCATTTTCATTTATTCTAACGGAAGTCATCTCTACTACCTTCTTGAAGATCAAGACATCTTCTTTCTTGTCCTTTTATCTTCCTCCAAGTAACTCTGAGTTTGCTTTTAATAAAGATGCACACAACTGCACATTCTTAACCAAATCAGGGCTTTTCATTCCAGATAAATGATTCCTCTAATCTTGCCACTTACCCTCTTAAGTAGTCAGATTCTTTTTCTTTTGGCCATTTTTAAGCCATCAACCAAAATAAAATATGTGATAAATGAAGTTTAATGTGTTGAGGGTAAGGGACATGAGTTACTTTGTCTCCATTAATCTTTTCCATTGACATTTCAAGTACTTTTACTTGTTTGTTTTCTTAATCTAAGCTGAAAGTAAAACGTAAAGATAATTTATCCTCGTTGCTGTTTTTTCTTCCTTTAAAATTTGTAAGAATTGAACAGGACTGTGCAGATGAATAGGAAGTCAGTTTGTGGGTGTTGTACTCCAGCAATAGTAGCTACTTCACACCAGCAAGATGGGAATTTCATAGTAGCTTAAGAAACATATCTCCTATTACCTGGTTTGGACACCTGAGACAAACATTTTGAAGTGGAGGTTGATGGAGCCTGACTAGATTAATTGAAACACTAGAGTATCTATTTCCTTCCCCTGTATATTCTATGAGTGAGCTGATTTGGGAGGGAATACTAATGTTGCTCTTATTATGCTTTTGCTGTTATTCAGAATAATGTGAGAGGGATATAGCTTCTAGAATATTTCTGTGTGATCTGAAGAAATGCTAAAGAATAGACTTTTAAATTAGAAAATGTAAGGCAATAAACATTTAGCCAAAAAAATCAATAAAGAAATGGAAGTAACAGTTACTAGTAATTCAATTAAGTCTGTATCATATGTAAACTTACCCTCAGCAGCCAGGTATAGATGCTTATATTTACTGAAATGTAACACTCATATACTATTTGAAAACAAGATGACATATAACGAGCAATAAAACAATGAAATATTCTTAGATCGCCAATCTGCTTCTGAATAAATGAGATGATCTCCAGTTCAGGGAAAGAAAACAACTTAAAGTTGTCTAAAGAATTATATGGAGATAATGGAGAGTTTATACATATGTTCTTTATTGATCATTCACAGAACTTCAGATTTTCTAGCTAGAGTGACAGCTGAGTTATTTGCCCATCCCTAGTGACTGACAACAGGTAATGGAAAGGCTTTTACCATGATATAACAGCACAGAATATTTCCTAATTTACTACTGTCGTTCTCATCAAAAGTACCCCAGCAAAAAACACTAGATTTATCACTTCAATTATTGGAATTTCACATTTCGTTTAGGGAGACATGTTTCTATAATGTGACAGGCTTTACAGATCTTGAACTTCTTCAGACATTGCAGTTATCAGGGTAATTGGAGAGAGATATAAATGAAAACAGTTGTTATAGTTTTATAACTTTTAATGGTGTCTACTGGCAAGAAATAAAACAGACCATCGAGTGATAGTCTTAGCTATCCTGTGTGTATTTTGAAAAGCTTTTTTTTTTCCCTCAGTTTAAAAAACCTTTTTAATCTAAAAGTGGACAGGAGGGATCCCTGGGTGGCACAGCGGTTTAGCGTCTGCCTTTGGCCCAGGGCGCGATCCTGGACCCAGGATCGGATCCCACGTCAGGCTCCTGGTGCATGGAGCCTGCTTCTCCCTCTGCCTCTCTCTCTCTCTCTCTCTCTCTCTCTCTCTGTGACTATCATAAATAAAAAAAAATAAATAAAAGTGGACAGGAACTACATTTAAACCATTATAATGTTATAACTTCAAATGTATTTTTTTGGTATTATGATTTTCTTAAAGATTTTATTTATTTGTCCATGAGAGACACAGAGAGAGGCAGAGACATAGGGAGAGGAAGAAGCATGTCTGCATAGGGAGCCTGATACAGGACTCAATCCCAGGACCCCGGGATCACAACCTGAGCTGAAGGTAGACACTCAACCACTGAGCCACCCAGGGGCCCTGGTATTATGATTTTGAGTAGTGCCAGAAATCCCATGTGAGGACAAATATTAGAAGCCACATATTTACAACATTAAAATGGTGAATGTTGGGATCCCTGAGTGGCTCAGCCGTTTGACACCTGCCTTAGGCCCGGGGCGTGATCCTGGAGTCCCGGGTTCGAGTCCCACATCGAGCTCCCTGTGTGGAGCCTGCTTCTCCCTCTGCCAGTGTCTCTGCCTCTCTCTCTCTCTCTCTCTCTCTCTCTCTCTCTCTGTGTGTGTGTGTTTCTCTCATGAATAAATAAATAAAATCTTTAAAAAAATAAAATGGTGAATGTTTATTCACTTCAGCATATAGAACTAGAGATCTGTTCTGAGTCAAAAACTTTTGTCTTTTCCTGGTTCACCTACTTCAGAGCTAGAATCTTCATTTTCTCATTTCCTTATTTGGGACTAACTTCTTAAATTAGGTAATTAAAATACATGGTAACAGTTACACGTCGTTTTGACCTCAAGCACTATGTAGTTTCAGCTTATTTCAGTATGAGAATCATCACAATTTTTACTACTACTTTTGTTATTAATATTACTCCTGCTGTGATAGGACTTAAGATAGGGCATATTTCCAATGCAAGATATTACTGCATTGGCACCATTGTGTATCGAATGAACTACTCTGACTCCGATTCCTGTTTGGAATGAGGTTTAATGGCATGGTAAAATTAATAATGTACTGTATTACCGTCTGACCGTCCTACTAAAGGTAAGGAATTTAGGATAAGGATATTGGTAATAATCAAGGGCCAGTCAAATCTGTTATAATTGTAATTTTCATCCTATGAGTTTTCCCCAGGAATAAAATTACATTTTTCTGATTTCTGCCCAACAATGACATTAGCTTTCTTTCATTCTGGTATCTTTTAGTTTAGTGCCACTACTATTAATACCTCTGTATTTCACCTAAGCATGTCAGAAGAGCTGAAAACGGAAAAGAACCAGTAAGTGTTTGTAGCCACTGTTATCACGATTGCCCTGAAGGCCAAGTAGAAGAATTTTATTGTAGCTTACTCGTTAGTTCACCAGGTCCCAGGCAAAGCAACTCAAACATTTTTACCACCTGAAGACTTGACCAACTCAGCAGTAATCCAATATAAAGCCGAGTGGTAGTAAGAACCAATTCATTCATTTTTTTTTTCTTTCCACAAGTATTTACTGAGTATCTACTATGTTTCAGGTATAGAACAGAATTTGTACAGTTAGTTATATCTGAGATCCTGGTAAAATAATATGTAAGTAATTACTGTTACTAATTAAGATAAATAGTGACAAGCATTTTGAAGGACTTTGCAGTTCACTGAGTATTTTTCATTTACAGTACTCACTCAGTTAGGTGGATATAATCACTTGGCCCAGGTTTCTAGACCTGCTAGAGGGATACTTTGTAACCTTAGAGGAGGTTAATTGCTCGGTTTTTCAGGGTTAATGATTCACATACTCTGTGTTAGCTTAAAGGAAATTTGAACTATTTTTTCCAAACTCCACATGGCCCTCCTTTGTAGAAGGGCTAGAGATCCGTTTATTTTGGAAAGAGGGGGAAAAGATGTTTGGGCTGAAGTTTTTCCTGGTCTGTGTGGAGTAGCCAAGATGCAGGTACCTTTGAGCAACCACCCAGTTACCATGCCTCAAGGCAATTACGTGGTGACTGATGGAATCCGGTTCATGCACAATAGTTCACTTTTGACACACTGGCTGGTAGCTCCATATCCAGGCTGTGAGCAAATGCTCATGGCTAATGGTCAGCATCCACCTGCTGCCGGTCACTCATCCCTCCCCCGCTGCTCACTCTGTCTCAGCGGCCACCACCAGTCATCGGTAGCCTCCTCGCTGCCCTTCCTGCTGCCACCCCTGCTCCACTGCTGTCGGATTTCAGTACTGTAGCCAGAGGAACCCTTCAGAAGTAGCACTGCCCAGGGGAATGTGCAATGAAGGAGAGAATTCTAGCTCAGAGCTGTTCACCACATGTGGCTATTGAGCACGTGAAATATGGCTAGTGCAACCAAGGACCTGAATTCTCAATTTTCTTTTGTTTTAGTTAATTTAAATTTTAATTAACCACAAGTGGCTAGTGGCTATCATATTTGACAGTGCAGTTCTGAAACATAAGTCAGCGCATGTCCCTTTGCTTCTCAGAACTCTTCGTGGCTTACCATTTGACTCACAGTAAAAGCCAAAATTTTCACACTACCTGACACAGCTTCCAAGCTTTATCTGTGTATCTTTTCCTCTTATTGCTCTGCTCCAGCCACACTGGCCTTCTTGCTATTCTCAGATGTAACAAGCATGCTCTGATCTCAGGGCCTTTGCACTTTAGACAGCTATGTGGTCTGCTTCCTCTTCTACTTTCAGTCTTTGCTGAGATCAGCTTTTCATGAAGGCTTTTCTAACTGCCCTACTTAGACTGACTTCCCTTACCCTCCATCCCCATCATGTTCCACATGGTGCCATTCTTCAAGATGCTCAATCAGAGATTGGGGCATAAGACTTCATCAGATCTCTGTTCTGTCAGCAAATGCTCTAGGCTAATCTTCAAAATATATCTGAGATCATCTGGAACACTTTTTGTTTTGCTTATTTAATTTGTATTATTTTCCTGTCCTTCTAGAGTAGAAGCCACATAAAGACAGGGTTATTCACTGCTGCACCCCCACATCTCCAAAAAGTATCTGGCACATCAGTGTGTTTAACACTTCAGATGATTAAATAAATAGGTGAAGATACAGCATTAAGAATAATCTAGCAAAAGGTCCACTAAGCAAAGCATAATTGGATTCAAAGAGAAATGCTATAAACACAATTGAGGTGGAGCGTTTAATTCTTAGCAGTCAGTAACTCAAGAAGAAAAACCAAGTCTAGCATTTGGATAATATAATTAATAAGATGAAATTAATAAATATATTTAACTTGGCATCATTAAACGTAGCATTAACTTTATAATCAAAGTTCCATGGAAAGGTATGGAATTTATAACTAGCTTTAAAGGAAATTTTAGTACATTTTAAAAACCAAGAATCACCAAGTCATATTCTCTGTTTGCAATATGATAAACAATAAAAGTTTAAGCAGGAAAAACAATCACCTGTAAATATTAAAATACTTTATAATATGGAAAAAAGATCAAAAATATAGTGGCAGACTATTTAAAAAGTAATAAAAAATAAAATGTCATATTAGAACCTATAGAAGTTGACTGGTTGAACTCAGAAATAAATGCAGTCTTAATGCTTTTATAATTGTTTTCATTTATTCATTGAATTCATTCATTTGTTGAATTTCATTCAAAATGAATTTCATTATTATTTCATTTATTTCATTTCATTCACTCATTCAGAAAGGTAAACTGAATTATTTTGGACATTCCAAAAATGTCAGCAAAAAAGAGTAATAAAATAATTCAGTAAAAGCAGTAATAAGTGACCTAGAAAACAGAAAAACAAAAATTAATAAATTCAAGTTATTTCAAGTAGAAATTAGGCAAATCTAGCAAATCAAGAAAAAAATTCAAAATGAAATATTTATTATAACAACTGATAAAAAGACAGGGCTCCACATAAGAGAAGCTGTATAATAATATAAGGTTGACAAGTTTTGAAAATGTCAACAAATGGTGTGAGAACAAATTGAGACCTATTTCATTTTCTACTGTTCTAGAAAGCTTTATGACATGGGAATTGCAGGTTTTGCAAGTCTGAAAATTTCAAGAGTAAATTTTTTGAGCCCACATTCTTTTACAAAGCACTCCTATATATTAATTTCTAAATGCCCTCCATTCCTTCTCACTTACCAGTCTCATAAACCTCTTAGAATAGAGAGACCTAAAATCTTCAATAAAACATAGTAAATAGAATAATCTGTTCACACACATTTAAAAGTCTGTAGCATATTAGAAAATCCCTCAATTTCATCAGTTGGATTAAATTAGAAAGTCAAATGATTATCTTGAAGAAAAAGATAAAGGATAAGAGAGCCATTTGATATAAAACCACTTTCTAATGAAATTGAAAAGAATGAATAGATGGTGTTTGCATATTTTCTTTACCCAGTAAAAAATTTGAGGTAGCTTACACAAAATATGTAAATCGTACAAGTATATAAAATAATATCCAAGAATATAATATAAAGGTAAAAGTTTTGTAAAGATAAGGATCCTAGCCAGGGATGAGAAACTGACTTCCTATACTGCTGAGAACTGTATAGCATAAAACCTTCCCCTAAGAATCAAGGACAAACAAGATTGCATGTGACCACTGTTATTATTTTAAGTAGCTTTGGAAGTTCTAGTTAATAAAAAATAAAATTAAAACCAATGAAAGTATAAAAAGAGGAGAGTTGTTATTTTGCTCATAAATTTTCTATGCCTAGGAAGTTTTGTGAGAATTTTAAAACTATGAAATTAATGGCTTGGTAAAATGTTGAATGTAAGAATAACATACAAAAATGAAGAACCTTCCTATATTGTAGCTATAACTAGTTAGAAAAATACTAGAGGGATAAATCCCATTTACAATTCTAACAATAACAACAAAATAGAATATTGTCTATGCCCATTTCAAAAAGTTAATTTCTCTATTTGAAAAACACAGTTTTTATTGATAAGTATAGAAGATGAATTAGCAGAATGTTTATTATTTTCACAATGGGAAGACAAGAGTTCTTCCTCTCTAATTTGTAGTTGTAATTCTAATAAACCCTGAGCAGAATACCTGGAGTTCTAACACTTAGAGACAAAGTGACAATAATGAAAACTGTGCCATGGATGGAGGATGGCAGTGTGACTGTTCTTCCTGAGTGGTCCCCTATATTGCAGACCCTGAGCCCAGAGGTGTGATGTATCTCCTCTCATTTCATCTTCGTACCAGCCGTAGGAAATAGGTACTGTCTATCTTCCCTCTTACGATGAGAAAACTAAGCCTCCTTTAAGATCTACTAAATGACAAAACCAGGATTCAGAGGGAAGTACACCTGACTTTAAAGCTTTAAGATGGTGTAACAAAGCAGGAGATCAAATAAATTCATCAACATCAGTATGTTATATGTAATTGGATAATATATATGTATGTATGTGTATGTATATATTCTTCAAGAGGACTCAGAAATCAGTGGTGAAGGGATATATTATTTAATATTTAATAATTGTATGAGACTTAGGATAGCAAATAACCAATTTATAGAGTTTTATTGGACACAATTCACAAAGATAAATGTTAATACATTAAAGAGTTAAATGTAAAAGTAAAGTATAATTGTTTATAGCAATAGAATTGAATAGACATCAAAATCCCAAAGAGGGAACTTTCTTGTAACTTTAACAAAACAAAGAAACAACAAAGGAACAGATTGATAGATTTAGCTATAAGATAAGCTAAATTTTGTATGTCCAAAGTTCCCCGAATAAAAAGCCAACCAGAAGACAGATAAAATATCTTTCATCAAATAATACATTAACGTTTTAGATCTTTTTATATAAAGAGCTCATGGAAATCAACAGGGAAAACACTGAAAACAATAAATAAGTAGGTAAAAAAGAGATGACAGGTCAATCATAAAACAGAAAATACAACTTAGAAACAAACATCTGGAGAAGTGTTCATCATCCTAGCAATTAAACAAACGCAAACTTCATTTTTAAAAGAAAACAGCAATTATATACTTTCTATCAAATTAGCAAAAGAGAGACATGAAGAGTTTGATGTAACGTGCATCTGCTGCAGCTAATAGTTTTAATTGGCTTGACTTTTTGGAAAATAACCTGACAATATGAAACAAGTACCTCAAAAACTCTCTTATCTGTTGACATAAGAAAGAGAGAAGAGAGAGAACTACCTCACTAGTGCTACTTATAAGTAGTCTGAGGGTCCTGGTGGGGAGAGGGCTGTGTAAACCTCCTACACTAACTTTTGATAGCATGCAGCCACAACGGAGGGCATGGGGTGGTTTGGAGCCATATCCTCTGGTCAGGCAAACCAGGGTGTAAATTCTGCAGATGTCTTTCAGGAGTACATAGCCTAGGCCAAGAGCCTGTCCTCCCTAAACCTTGTGTGTCAGGTGGGGCTACTACTAGAATGTACTGCCTAAGAGTTTATGCGTCAGACAGTGCACATGGAAGTTACCACTTCACATACGTCATCTACTAAGCCTTGGATTATTACCTATTAGTTTGCTATCATGAATTATTGTAATTAACAGAAATTAATTATTATGATTAGCCAGTGTAAATTATATTTTAATTACAATTAATATATAATTAATAATGTATTGTATATAAATGGAATTAGTAATTAACAGTAGCAAATTTTAATAACCCCTTGTCTAAGTAGTTGTGGGAATCAAGCAGCCAGGTCAAACAACTGAATTCTTGGGGTTCAGCTCACTGGAGCCACCTGAGATTCTAGCTCCTGATAGCTGACCACTTGCTCCTGCCTCCCAGACCAACCAGAAGTGGACTTTCTTGGGCTGACAACACTTCTAGTTGGAGAGCTTTGTGGGAGGAGGAAGGCTGCAGGTGCCCCCCCTCCCCCAATCCTAGTTGTGAATGGTCAGCTGCTCTGGCTATTGGAGCACCTCCTGGAATGCAAGTATTGGTGGTCTAGAGTAATTTATCTAATTCTCCACCTTGAATAGACCCTCCTTTCAAATGGGAAACTCTCTATTGGGTTACCTCTGTTCGCTTATTTTAGGTATTACCATGACAATTGGAGTGGTTCAAAATTAAACTACAGTACACTAGTCCTTTGTTGCTCGGTTTTGATCGATCTGCATCAGACCCTCCGTTTGGAAAGCACTGTGCTAAATTATTGTTTTGTTTTATTTCTGATGTCTGGGTTTGGGGAAGAAAATAAAAGAAAAGGGCAGTGGGGTAGGAATCCCCCACCTTCGCTCAAATTCATTCTCTAACCTGGAAGCAGAAGATTGTTACCCAAAAGCAGCCTGTTCTACAACAGAAGGTGTGAATTCATGATTAAGTTTGAAAATAATGTTTTGTTTGTGGGCTTTAGTGAGAATTTTACCTTAAAGGAGTTAAGCCATTTGGAGGATTTTTATGTTTAAATTGAGTTTTCAAGAACTCCTATTTGCGTTTCGGAAAAGAACCTAAAACTGGCTTGCTGGTTTCGGGTGTGTACTTGAAGCTCTGCCCCTGTGCTGGGAAGGCAGGGAGCCCTAGAGCGGTCATGTTGAGGAGGAATTCAATCAGGGCTGATTACCTTACTTGTGGATAAAATCCCTTTATCCTCTGTGTCGTTTGATTAATTCATCATATATTTTTATCCTTTAATCATACCGCACAGAAAATGTACATAAAGGATAGAAAGAAACGTAGTTAATGTTTCCCTGTTAAGTCAAGGTTGTGAAATAATGGAGTGTGGAATTCCAAGATGCTATCTCCAGGCAAGCCAGCACTTTCTGTGACCTGTTAACCACGTTCATTTTCAAATGTGCCATCTTACTCTCATTTTACTTTTTATTAAACATTCAGACTGGTAATTCTGAAGATTTCATTTAAAGGGTGATAAATTTAAAATTCCATGTAAATGGTGTCTATTTTTAAAGGAATTATCTCAAAATAATTTTATCTCATAGGCATGTACTGTGGCAGATGTTTGCAAATCTTGGTTTAAAACTGATTGAAATATTTTAAGAAAACTGAAATAATGTCAGTGGTAAAATTTATTTTACCAAGTGCAGATGTAAGACATCAAGTTCTCAGACTGATGGCAGAATTAACAAAAAACACCATCTGGTTCAATAATTATCTGAAAATACCCATATTCTTGGATTTGTTTAATACCACTCAGTTCCCAGCTTTATTTTATCTGGGTTTGCACACCAACCAGACTAGGTTGTACAAAACGGAGACTATTTCCATCTGATCATTTTAAAAAATGTGTGTTTGCATGAATAATGAATCTTTGAATTGTTACTAAACAAGCAAATTATTTGCGTGTGTGTCACATCGGTTATCAAGTTTGCACATGTGACAGCTTCAACAGCCGTCACGTAAAATGCAGAGAGCTTGTAACCATATGTTTTTGCTTGACAAAAAGCTAAAACTCAAGATCAATTTTCAATATGGAATGCACAAATTAACACTTTAAAATGCACCACAATATGTACAGCTTGGCAAAATTTGCAGAAATAGCACGTTTCTAGATATTAACTGATATCTTTGGATTCGACCTTAAGGTATTCAATCATTTTGATTAAAAGACTGATTTCTCATAAAACCACAGTCTGTTGGAGGCGCAAAGCCAATGACATTTGAGCATTCATATATTTTCATAAACTTTGAACAATGTCAGTGAGACACCTCTTCAATCTTGGCCACACAACAGCAGAGTGTTCAATCTTTCTTTAGCTTAAGACAGAAAATTTGAATATCAGCACAGGGTTATAAATGTGGCAGTTCACATGGTGTGTTCCATGTCGATTTTTAAGGAGCAGATCTGTGCAACATAAAGAACATTTCACTTTATGCTCTTGACCACCATATCCCCTCTCCCTTCCCACCTCCACCTACCCCCACACTCCTCCCCCAGAGTCATTTGGGACAAGGGTTTGGATTCTGGTTTTATAAAACAATTCCTGTGAGGATCTTTGGGGCGGTATTGGGGGGCACTGGGCTTTTAAAAATGGTTTCTCCTAATGCTGGGTACTGCTTGGGATTAATTAATGTGCTGCAGTGATACAGATACCCTGATATTTCTTGAGCAACTTTTCCATCTTTTGAACATAATAATTAGTCATTGTGCTGCCAAGTATACCTGTTCCCCTTTGGCCTCCCAAATGAGGTCTTGGCGAAAATTGGTTGTTCTTCAAAACCTCCTTTTTTAATCATATTGTTCAGTGCAGAGTGATTATCCTATATGGTGGATGAGATGTGTAAAGTTTTCAGTTTGTTCTAAGCACAGTGTGAAGTGTATTAGCATCCACCACAAATAACACGTCTCTCTCTTCAGAGTGTTGTCTAGCTCGCAGCTTGGGCAAAACCAGATGAGCCGTGAGGGGAAGATGAGCAGTTCTGTCTTGCCCAAACAGAAGACATGACAACATTCTGTTCGGTAAAGAGACAAGGAAGGCACATTTTCGTATGTTGTATTACACGACAGATGTCGAAATTTTTTTTTTTACCTAAAATCCCTTGAATCGTGCTAAATCTTCACATCGAGCATATCTCCTAATATCAAATGAAAAGCATCATTAGTGTTCTTCCACAAAGGATGTTGGACAATGGAAGTCCGTTTCAATTGCCATAATCCCACAGAATTACTGCTTTATAACTAAATCTCCTGAGTCATTGCTCTCATAGTTCAAGTTTTTATATTTCTGGTTGTCTACACACACCCCTAATGAGGAACAAATGAAGGTCTCACGTCGGCAAAGGTAGACTTCATTTGTAAAGCCGTATCAGGAGAGACGGTTATTAAGTGCGATCGTAATTGCCGTAAAACTTGCTGCCTGAAACAAAGTCATAACCTGAGTGAGCGTGCAGCTCTTCTAGGCTAGCACAGCTTCATTCCAAAACTCACAGGTGTGAGATGCTTCAGAAATAAGCAGCTCTCGCAAACGGGTTTAAATGTAGTTTGAGGCGCAGTGGTGTGGCTCCAGCTGCCATGTCTTGCATGTCCTCACGGCATTTGCTCACCTGTGTGCGTGGCCCCACATATGTGCCTGGGAGGTCTGTGAGTGTGGACCGTGTTCAGAGATGGCTTTGCCTTGTGGTCGACTGCTGGCGCAGGACTGCGCCCGGGCAGCCGGCTCTGTAGGGCCTCATCCCTGCAGGCCTTAGTCACCCTTAGTCAGGCCTTAGCCACCGCTCTCTCTCTCGAGCATCTCCCAGGTGCCAGCTTCACGCTGTGTTCAGGGTTATGTCAGGAAATACTGTCAGCCCTGCCCTCCTGGAGCTTGCGTTCTGAGCATAAATGAGCATCAAGTAATGACAGGTTGTGAGAGAACACAGCGGGTGCCCTGTTGTGGAATGTGGGCTGTTATAACCATGAGGCAGTTGGTGGACTTCCTGGTAGATGACATAGGGGAGGTGGGTAGGACTGAGGGGTGACCTTCAGGTTTCCAGCCCGAGTGACCATACAGGTTGACTTCTCTGATGTGAAGCAGACAGCAGATGGAGGAGGAGCTTACCTCAGAATAGGGTCTGAGGAGGCAAGAAGAGGGCCTGGGGGAACTGTGAGGAACCATGAGGGTCAGGGTCAACAGAGGCCAGGGAGCCGGGCCTGGAGGTCCACCACTGGTCAGCCGACAGGAAGGAAGTCAAGAAAACAGGGGAAGAAAGAAATAGGTAGCTGTATGTACTGCTTCTGAGATGTGGAGGGAAAATGTCCACGCATGGCTTGTCTCTGAACACGATTAACACCTTTGTCCTGTGCAGCACTTAACCACACGCACACATAGTTCTGGAGGCCAGAAGTCTGAGAACAGAGCATCAGCAGGGTTGTTTGTGCTGAGGCTTCTCTCCGTGCCTCGCACATCCGTGTCCTCACTTTGTCTTCCCTGTGTGGGAGACATGTCTGTGTCCTAACCACCCTCCTCCACCTCTTCTTGTAAGACACTTGTCAGGTTGGATTAGCTCCGCACCAATGACCTCGTTTTACCTTACTTAGCTCTTTAAAGGCCTCATCTTCAAGAACAGCCGCTTCTGAGGTACTGGGCATTAGGATGTCAACGCACGAGTTCAGCCCGGAAGAGGCCCAAAACACTCATTTTTCACAAATGACCCCAAATGACTCTGATGCCACCAGGCTGAAAACCCCACTAAGAAACACTGACATATGATTCCCACACACCCTAGAAACTGCAGAGACTTGACATAGAGGGTAGCCTGTGGTGCCTGCTCAGAAAACATAACCCCACGTGCCTCTGAGAATTTGTGCTTATACGTCTGATGTTCACCCTGTCAAGTCACCTCTGTCTCCCAGTGTGGCAGAGTGGAGAGCACTGCATCTGTGAACACAGATCACACACCCAGGACATGTGCTGTTCATCACCATCCCTTGTGTTAGATGCCACGTACAGATCACACAAGTGGTTTTGTCAGAGTAGCCCAAAATCTGTATCAGAAAACGAGTGGGGGCACCTGGGGGGCTTGGTCGGTTGAGCAGCCAGCCTTTGGTTTCAGCTCAAGGTTGTGGTCTCAGGGCCATGAGATCAAGCCCCGCATCGGGTTCCACACTTAGAGGGGAGTTGCTTGAGATTCTCTCCCTCTTCCCTTCCCCCACATACGCACATGCATTCTCTCTCTCTCCTCTTTCTCTCTCTCTCTGTCTCCCCCTCCCTTCTTCCCTCTCATTCTCAAATAACTCTTTAAAAAGAGAAGAAAAGAAAAGAAGTGCATCAGTTGGCTTGTACACTGCTGTTTTCCATTCATTTACTGCAGTCACTAATAAATTAGCACAGTTAGCATCTCAAACTCCAGAATAAAGGCAGGCCCTTTTTTTTCTAAATACACGTAATATAGGCAGCCTTTTAGTTTCATTCATAAAATCCATCACTAAAATTTCATTCTTGCCCTGTTTTGGTTTGCTCATCTGTGTCCATGTGTGCACACGTAGCGGATGAAGGAAAGTTCACAAGATACTTTCATTAAACTGTTGTTGCCCTTCAAAGACTAACATTTTAAAGCCTGTATTATATCTCAAGCACTGTGTAGTATTAATGTTTTATACAGCCCAGTTAGCAACTTCTTAAATGAACCTCAGAGGAGTGGCGTGTAGTTTGGCTGGAGAGGGCAAAGGTTATGAGCACCCATGTTGTTATACTCAGGGATCCACTCCCTCCATGAAGGAATTGCTAGTAGCATGTGAGTATGGGTCAGAGCAGAGGGTCTGCCGCTTCCCACCACTCAGAGTTCATGCTATACCGAGACCCCTGGGATGGGGAACGAGCCCACCTCTCTACTCAAAGTAGGATATGTGTGTGGGGGAGTGTGTATTTGTCCTTCATTTCTTCACTTTCTCCGTTTCTTTGCCCGTGTGCACTTCTGCTTGTGGTTCAGTGCCTGGTTCTGTGACCTGTTATGCCTTCGTGCAAACTACTGTCAACATGCATGCATACAGCTCCTGCTTCTCCAGGATCGGGCTTTCCTGTCCTGGAGGCACTTGCCAGCGGCCTTAGCCCAGCTCCTCGTGGGGCCCCTCGCCCTTGGATGCTTTGTATTTCTTTATCCCACCCCCCCCGCCCCCGTCTTCCTACCTTGATAGAAGCACAAACTCTTCTCACTGTAGCATTCCAGCTGTTCTCTCTTTATTTTTTAATAAATTTATTTCTTATTGGTGTTCAATTTGCCAACATACAGAATAACACCCAGTGCTCATCCCATCAAGTGCCCACCTCAGTGCCCGCCACCCAGTCACCCCCACCCTCACTCTCCTCCCCTTCCACCACCCCTAGTTCGTTTCCCAGAGTTAGGAGTCTTCCATGTTCTGTCTCCCTTTCTGATATTTCCCACTTATTTTTTCTCCTTTCCCCTTTATTCCCTTTCACTATTATTTATATTCCCCAAATGAATGAGACCATATAATGTTTGTCCTTCTCCGATTGACTTACTTCACTCAGCATAATATCTGTTCTCTCTTTAAATCTCAGGATGAATTCGCAGGTTTTCAGGATAATTTGAAAGTTATCTAGGTAATTTGGTGGGGATAGGTGACTTGGGGACCCTACTCTTACGCCATCTTGTCCCTCCTCCAACATGCATGCATACAGTAAAAAAATGCTTAGAAATGTCATAGAGCGGCAGTTGTAACAAGAAATAACTTTAAACTCAAAGTACACAATAAAATATCAGAGTTACAGATGAATTCTGACCAAAAAGGCCTCGTTTAAGAAACCCTATCATGTATGTGTTGTCCATCTGAGGGCAAAATTTTTAAAATACGTGTAAGAAAAGTAAATAAATAGTAAAAGATGCATCTAAGAATCATAGTGTGAAGTGTTAACAGATGACAGACAGCAGGGAAATATTAAAAGTATTCCTAAAAATAGATATGTCAGATTAAGGGTTATATAAAAAAAAAGTATTTCTGGAAGAAAAGTTAATTTTAAAAATCACATGGTCTTTTGGGGTTGGTCATAGACTATTGAAAGAGAAGTGATCGGAAAAAAAAAATCGTCTGAACATGATTATGCTGGGTTCATTAGTATAACCTGAACTGTGAATTTTTAAGTTGGAAATTTAAAAATGTTACTTATGAACTTCATTGGATTTAATAGCTGCCAGCAACAACAATCAGAGCTATACATTAGATTTCACTTCTATCGGTGGGAAGGTATTATACATTATTATTATATATTATTATCTAAAGGATTGAAATTATATCTCCACAAATCACATTGTAGATTAAATTAAGCCTTTCACAGATTCTGTCTCAAATATAATTGGGAATTATCTGCATAATTTGGGTTGCTTTCAAAATGTGAACTACTGGAAATATGAATTGTTAGCCTGGCATTTAGAATATGTGCCAGAATTCTCTAATTCTGTGGCCTGATGAGATATCGAGAGGAAATGCTTTAGAAACATATTCAACTCAGCCCGCACACACTCTGTCATGTACATTTTTGGCCGGCGGATGGACTACGGTATGTAAGGACAGCAAAGTGGGTGAGGAAGCTCGGAAGCTTCCAGGAAGCTCACCTGGAAGTGGCCACCACCCAAGAAGGCCACAGTAGAATAACTTTCAGAAGCACCCTGTTCCCTGGAAGGGAGCTGGGGAGGAGGGCACCCTGAGAAGGTCATGTGCTGGACAGCAAGAGAGCTGCCTCTGTGGCCCAGGCCCTGCTCTGTTGCCTCCATGTCCCGGAGCAGGAGAGCTCTTGAGCCCAGCACAGCCCCAAGGGCAGGGCTCTCTCTCCTGCTCCCACTCAGCTACAGCCACTTGACTTCTCTTTTTAGCAATTTGCCATCATTAACAAACATTCATTAAGTCAAGGTCAGTTTAACCTTCTGGAATCATGGGTTTGCAGAGCTGAAAGCTGTCATTCCCCCTTCCAAACAGCCATTCACATACCACAAGGCCCCGGAACACATGTTCTAATAACACAGATTGCAGGTCTCCTGTATCACCTGTTAAGGGCCACATGGAACCAACTAATAAAGGAAGTTCAGAGTTTCTGTGCTGTTCATTGTGTAATGCCATTGCTTTAAAAAACAGCTTTAAGTAACATGAAAGCAATGATTATACTTAATAAGGCAGTGAGGTAATCAAATCGGTGGATTTCAATAATACTTCTTTTCTATTCTCTAACTTTTGTACAAACTAATTTTAGAGTGGTTCTACACATTTTCTCTTTCCTTACCTCTTTCCCATGAAGGAGAAAATAGATCAATATTTTTAAGAAAAGGACATTGATAGTCTTTAGAGTGTAGAGAAAATTGATCAAAATATTAATTAGACTTTTGTTTTGCTAGTTTGCATCAGACAGATGGAGCTCTGATCTCTAACAGCACCATGACTCATGAAACTGCGTGTGTACTAAAATGCCATTATTAACACAACAGTAGTTTTCAGCAGTTGGTAATTATTGGCATAATTAAACATTTATCAAGAAACGAGTATTTATCATTCATTAAACTTTCATTAAAAATCCATCTTAGCACAGGCTAGATTAGGCAGTGATTTTCAAGTGATAACTTCTTAACTTCTGGCAGGAATATAGAACATTTTCATAATAACTAGAGTTGTACACAGGTAACATTCCAGGAATTGTGAGCAATTACAGGATTTCAGATTCATTTTGTATTAAGTGTTTTTTAAGACTTGGACCCAGAGTAAGAAGGTACTTGGCAATGTTCTTTAGGGCTTACAGCATTTGGCACTTCTTAGCAGCCTATCTAGCAAAACGTGTTACCCTTGGCACACAAAAGTTACTGGTGAGCAAGCCCTATAATGCTATTTGCATAATTTAAATCCCCCAAAACATGGAGTGTTTACATATTTTAGGACACAAAAGTTTGCATTGTGAATGGAAGCCAGCAGAGAAGTAGACATGAGCAGAATTCCACTCCAGCGCCTGGGCTTGCTAGTCCACACCACACTGACAGGTCATTGTCCAGGTCATGGGCCACTTTCCAAGTGTCCAAGAGGCTGTCTTGTCACATGGGGTGTGTCACAGACGATATGTCACTTGATGTGCAAACTTTGGGGGTTATGTTCAGATTTACTGAATTATTTAAATCGTGTGCTCATTTCCCAGAATTGGCAATAAGACCTAAATAGTACAGAATTTGGTGTGTAGAGAATTGCATCTGGTGGCCACTCTCTTTTATTCTACTTGTACGTGTCTTTCCTTATTAATTATATCCTGCTGTCAACTCTCCAGTCTGATTCTCCACAGAACCACTGGATATTATCATACCTTAGTTCTGTGCAAATATCATCACATGGTAACAATAGCCTCCCAGCCTTCTATCTCTCCTCTTGCGGCATTAAGATAGACGTAGATGTCCCAGCCTGTGGTTCACACAATCACACTTTTATCCCCAGGCCCCAACTGGACAGCTTCATACACGTTTACATGCTGGGTGCCCTCGCTGAGAACACACACACAGGGGAATAATGGGATTATATAACTAAGGCTGCTCAGAAAGCTTCTTCACATACATGCTAGTGCTTCAAATCTTATTCGATATTCAGCAACTTTGTTTTTGTTTTCTCTTGGGCAAAAAATTTACTGTATCAGTGCTTTTGTGTCACAAGAATGAATTGAATTTGTACCCTTTAGTACAAACAACAATGGACAGAGTGGTAACCTAGTGGAAAACAAATAGACACCCCGTCCCTTTTGGGGATTCAGAGAGGTTCAGAAAGATGAAGCTGACGGGGGAGAGGTGGCAGATAAAAAGAGGCCAAAGCAGGAAAGAATCCAGCGGTCATTTATTACCATGCCATCTTCATAGTGTTTGCTGAACCAAGGTGGAGAGTAATGATTCAGACAAATGACGTTAATCATAATAGCTAGCCCTTTGGCAAAAATGGAATACCTAGCATTGCAGCAGGAGACCTAATCAGATTCTCCAAAACTTGCTTTGGAAGGAGAGAATTTTCTGTCTAGTTTTCCTGTTGGCGGTGTCCCATGGATATATCATCTTTAAAGGAAACAGGGTGATAAGAAATTGTGCCCTCTTCCCTTCTCTTTTCCCTGACCCCCTTAGAGATAATCACATTAAACTCAGTGATTAATATTTATAGTGAAACCATATTATTTTTATATCTTCTCCATATTTATCTAATGTGATAAGATGGCAAGAGCTGTAATGACTAGTCAAGTCATATTTTCCATAATCCTGGTAATCAGAGTTTAGCTTTACTCACTCAGAAGTGATTTTAAATGGCCTGGTGCATCATGAAACCAAGTAATGTCACACAAACACACATACACACACATACACGTCCATATTCTGGGATTCTGTGTGAAAGCGTAGAGAGGTCTGTTCAGGAGTTGACTAATGGTGTAAAGCGTATTTTGAATTCACTTGGTGAGTCTCTATTCAGAGAAGGTTAGTAATGTCTTCCTTGATCTCTAATATATGTTAAAAGCTAGTGAAATAATTTCATTCATCTTTGCCCTGTGTTGAATTTTTATGGATTTTTTAAAATTACCTTATCAGTAGAATATATTAGTTATTTTTTTATAGATGCAATTTCATTAACAAAAAAACCAAAATTCATTTAGTCCTAAATACTTTCCGATTTATTAATTAGGTACATTTGTCATCACTTTCTCACATGTACTTAGGTGCTGAGATACTTGGAGCATAATGCTATTGTGTAGAAGGGAAAACAATTTAGAGACTCCGTTTCATATCATCTCTAGGGGAAAATTATGTTGACATGTGGGAGGTTAATGTACACACTTTAGATTCTTTGCTTGATTTGCTGTTTTCTTCTTCATAACTCTAGGTAAACAGTTTGTGCTGCCATGTAATGCACAGGTTAAGTGTAGTTGCAGGCTATTATACATCATTAAAGTAGGTAATATTCAGCCATGGAAGAAGGATGGAAGCTCCTCACTTGCAGGCACCTGGACGTTTCCTGTGTCATCCTGTGCAGCACTGCAGAAATTAGCTGTAGCTGCCTTTGTGCAATTTGTAGTGTGGTGCCATGAAATTAAGCAGTGACTCACCATTTTGGCTGACTAGTGGTAATGTGTTTTTGCATTCCCCCCATCCCAATGACAAATTTGATTAAAACAAAACAAAACAAAACTGCTGTTCATTCAAAACTTTGTTTCTGTGTTTGTTACCCGGTTCACCCAAATGCCAGACTCATCTATGAATACAGAGATACTCTCGACAGTTGTGAAAGAGGTAGATATCTGTTACATTAAGTAAGCAGCATCTTGCATTCCCTCCTCACTGTATTACAGAACTTCCAGGCCTCAAATAAGGAAACAAAGCCGATAATGGCTTCGCCAGACCAATTGAAGAGTGGACCAATGGAACAGATAGATACCGACAGGTTGCTCCTCAGACCCCGGCCCTCTATATCTGATCAATAACCAATTTATTAGTAATCACATCCAATAAATAGAATACTGCAGACATTTATTTTCATCTAGCAGCCAGCAGGCACAGGATAATTTTTTTTAGAAATAAGAAACTGCCATGCACAAGAAGGTACATGACTGATCTGTCCTCCACCTGAAGCTGCCGCACATCGTAGCTAGACAGCTCGTCCCAAGAAATCTTGTGTGTATCTGATTACCAACGGGCATCACATCCCACTCGCCTCTGGAATACATTATAAATGCCAGTTGTTGACTTCTGAGGATTCTGTTAGCTGAGATATCTTGTGATAGGGCGAGGTATCACACCAGAATAGGATCTATAGGTATTAGCGTCAAGAAGAATAATGTCTTGCCTGCCCTTTCTCCCGGGTTATTGCATGGGTTATACAACGATTGGGATGAGTTAATAGAAAACAAAGCAACAAGAGGAGGCAGGAGTGGGTGAGAGGTGGGGGAAGCAGTGGCACCACAGAAATGCATGACTTCTGCTGGTGCCAAAAATAATGTGTAGCTTTTATTTTTTCCCTCCCGAAGCAGGAGCCTGCATGAGGGTACCTGACATAATCCTTGTTGGCATCTCCTTCTACGTGACACCAGGCTGAGTGGAGGGTACCTACTGCCGGTGCCCAGAGTTCCGAAAACCCATTCTAAGTTTTAGCAAGAGCTTATCAACCTTCGCAGCTGGATTACAGTGATGATGAGAAAAAGACTGTAATTCTTTGATGTCATTCTCATTGTGATTTACATAGAAGAAAGCAATGTCGATAGACGGGGTGGGGGGATCCATGGGGTGTGTGTGTGTGTGTGTGTGTGTGTGTGTGTGTGTGTGATGGGGAGGTGGGGGTAGTGCCACTTAGCAGTTCCTTTCTGAGCGCAGATCCTTCATTGTTTCACAGGAGAGAATCCATCCCGTGTGCGGTTACAGCGACATACCTGAATGAATCAGGTCTACCCTGTTCACGCCCAAGATGAGGAAAATGATTTATTATCCTTCCCTTGAATTTCTCTGAGCATTCTGTCTAAACTTTAAAAGCGGATTACATTTGCGATTAAACCCTAACAAATGTTGTTTTAACTAGACTGCAGTATGTGTTATTGACAACAAGCGACTTTTCTTCTCAAAATAACATTGGTGCTTAGGCATGCAATTTACAAAAATGACAAGAAAGGGTGGTACTTTTCCCAAGGTGAATGTGAGTTGACTGATTAGCTGGTATTTTAACTTAGATTCTTGCAAATTACAGACATAAGAAACCCTGCAATTTATATGTACTTTAGAAGTGAAAGCTTTAATCCCATGATTCATGAAAGTAAAGTGGTAATAATTTAAGTACCATATTTTATTTATCCCTCAGACTTGTCAGCTGATACCAGAAGTATTTCTACTATTTTGGGGTTGCTGCCTTTGGCCACCTAATTGCTTCTTAGGAAGTAAGAGGGAAATTGCTTATATAACTACATGGATTGTCTTTGGCAACATCGAGCCAAGGCATCAATCAGTCCATCTGGGTAAAATCACAAGCTGACTCCAATATTGCTAAATATTTATACTGTCAAATACACACAGACATCCAGATGAAAGGAGGCATTCATTAGGAATTCTCTAGCTTGTCAGTTTAAAGATGTAGATTAGAGCAAAACCTCCCACTATGGTACTGAGTGCTCAAGAAAAGTCTATATTTAGCCATTCTGAGCAATAAATATCATCATATTGCCTCATTTAGGTAAATAGAGAATAAATATTGTCAAGATGATCTAGAGATAATGTAAACAGATCCCTGTTCAGACTCTGTGTGACGGGGGGGAATTCCAGGACAGTGATGTGCCGATGATGCTTTTTGGTTTAACCCTTCTTCCTAATCACATCCCCCTCCTCTTTTTGGTAACAGAGATCGTGTGGCTGACAGATTAGGGGAAAAGATGCAGAAAAAAATTGTTTTTAGCCACAAAGGTGATTTCGAGTTATGTGAGTAGAACACTAATTAGTGCTTGTGCTGCAGTATTGTCTCGATAGTTGCAAAAGCTGCTGCTGAAAATAAAGATATCTGTAGCAACAGCGAAGTTCATCTCTGAGTTTAACAGAGCTAATGAAGCCCGTCGGTCTCAAGGGCACATTCCCACTCAGAGGCCACGGCATTGCTTGACAGTTCACCAAGGTAGCGCTCAGACTGGAATCTCTTTTGTAGCATGCTCTCGTAGAAGATGTTCCACACTGTGAGGATTTGCCACAAGACACTGAGATGTGTGCCCTGGTACACACAATGCCATTCCTGTGCCCAGATGCTGGCAGGGCCCTGGGTGGCACGGCAGCCCCAGCTGCTCCCGGGGAGCGGAGGGTGTCTTCCTTCGGAGGGCACATGCTCGTTGCTCTTCCCCCGTAATTGATAATCTCAGAAGTTATACTCAATGGGAATTTTAACTGATGTCAAAGTTTTAGTTAATTACACTAGATGATTTTTTTGAGATTAATAATTAACATCTCTCTTTATAACTAAATATCCATAATTAATCAGCAAATCATAACGTGAAGACTAATTAACTTCAAACTCAAATCTTAACAGAAAATCCATATTACTCTCCAACATCATTAATTACCAGAGTAATCAAAGTTCCCCCTCATGGGATAAAACATAAAGCTTTGTGGGTTTATCAGCTAAGCTGTTGGTGCAGAAGAATTTCCAGAGTAACTTTAAATGGCAGTACCGATTACAAAATTATTAGATGATTCCAACACGTTCTCAATGGCCACATGTTACATTACCAATAAGCTGTTCCCAGCAGCTAGCTGTGTAACCAGCAGAGCAGAAGCTTCTCCATCGTGTCTGGGTTTTGGTTTTGGTTTTTTTCACAGGAGCTTCATACAGCAATTTCTGGCAAGCAGGTCATTTGGTTCACTGTCTTTAAAACTACACTGTGCCTCTTTGTTTCTTTTTCCTCTGCCTCACAGAATGCTGCTGAGCTAGTTTTAAATGATTAGTAACAAGTGAAGTATACTCCCAACATTGCTCACATGTAGGGAATTTTTTTTAATAATAAAAAAATGTGATGTATCTGTTACTGATTGTTAAAGAAAGCTTAAAAGTGAAATGGATATTTGGTAAAAGGTGGGAGTACTTTGCAAGCCAAAAAAAAAAAAATTAAGATGAACATCACAGGATATGAGATGGAGCCATCCCAGTCTCTGAGAAGCAGGGCAGCACCACTATTAAAAATTGAAAAGTCTTTTCAGGTTTTCATTTAGGAATTTAGGAGTTAAAAATGTATTTAAAATCCCTGTTTCAATTATTGTATCACTTAATCTTGCAAGTACGTACGAATACCATTCTTTTGTGTGGCAGCTGTAAAAATCCTAAGCAATTCTTACTGTCAAGAAAACCCTGAATAAATAGAGGCTGTTAACTTAGGCAGATATCTGAGGTTATTTGGTGGCAATCAAGAACTCACAGCACTTCAACTAATGGGTTATGATCAGAAACTGTTCCTAATAGCCAGCTAGAGGGATCCGAATATGAAGATTTCTATAATTTTGTTGTCAGCTTGTGATGTACTCTAGTGCTAATTATTTGGAACAATTATGTTTTCCTAATAACAAAAGAAGAAGCAGTGAATTAAGCAGGCTTACCTTCAGATCTTTAGATAACAGTTTAAATGCACTTGCCATTAAGAAATAACATTTCTTTTTGCTTTACGGAGCCCTAATTATTGAAGATGCTTGTCTTTTAAAAATCCACTGCTTCTGCTTCTTTTAAACCTGTTCGATGTGTCAGTTTACACTGATGACTCAGTGACTAGCGTTTTCGCGGTCTTAGGTTTATGCCCGTACCTCCCATAGGCTGCTTACTTCAGTTAGTTATTCAAAAACCATAATTAGTGCAGTAATTAACGTGTGGATCCTTCAAAGAAGACTGCTGGAATCCTGGGACGCCTCTCATCATTCTCACTGATGTGTGGATGATAAAGAGACTTAGGGCAATATGACAGTGGATATGTATTATTGCACATTAACTGCTGCAGGGAGGCTCAGACAGGACCTTGGTCCACAGAGCCCCAACGTTTGAAAAAAAGTAATTATCCACACTGTTTCTATAATTCAACTAGGTGTTATCCTGCATTTGCAGCTGTCAAATCATTTGTTTTAAATGTTTTTTTATATCTTATGAATACTAGAAAGTTTTGAGTTTTGCACATTATCTCTTAACCAATTTCCAAACAGAGGTGCCAAGCCTGATTGTTGCTTTGCTTTGCTTTGGTTTTGTGGTGGGCTTTTTGGGGTGATTTTTGTTGTTGTTGTTTGTTTTTTGTTTTTTTGTCTTACCATCCATTATGGATGGAGTCATTCTCGACAAATTGATTTCAAGCATGTGATGGTAATTTGAGTTGATGCAGGTTACAGTTTCAAAATCATAGTCATAAGGAAAAGGCTCAATTTCATACATTTCCCCAGGGAAATTTTTTGGTGAAATCTCTGTTTTCTCATAAGCTGGATCTGTTGTTTTCCAGCCATGGTAAATGAGTTGCATACAATTAGATTTGGCCGGCCTGACATGGAGAGAGGCACAGCAGCGGTTCTGTTGCATTCACCCCTGTCGCCCTGGTCTGCTCTCCGAGGCCATTTCAGCTGGAACGCTTGGCTGTTAACTTCCTACAGACAGTGGCCCTTTATTCCTGTTATCACTCTGTGACAACTGCCCCAGAAATTCCGTACCAGTTTTCTCCGTAGCTCACTTGAGGAGGGCTAAATGGCCCAGGAAGACTAGGTGTGCCCCTTCCGACTGCCAGAAGCCTTGAGAAAGCCTGAGTGTTCTGCACACCTTGCCTTGTGCAGAGTCTGTGGGTGTAGGGTACTGGGTACTGGGTACTGCATATTGCTAGGGAACAATCACATTTAAAAAAACACCTTATTTATACTGAATGGCTGTGATTGATTTCCATGTTTAGTATGTTAAAAAAAAAAGATTATGAGTATTGATCTTTATCCAAAATGGGGTGAAAAGACTATCTTCTTTTCTATCTTATCAGTCAGATTTATATCTTTTTCTTTATACCCTTCACATCTTGTCATCTGTCCTGAGTGCACAATGCATCTCTACACATCTTATCTTAGTCATGGGGGTCAAGAGTTGACTGCACTTGGTTTCAACCACACGATAATCAGACTATTAAGTATTATAAATGCATTGATAACTTGTAGCTGAGAATGTGTATTTAACAGTCTGCAGATAGGCCCTCTTTGCTGCTCAGAACACAAAACTGCCCGCTGCATACGCTGTCCCCTAAGTGTGTACTATTTAAATTAACCTCTACTGATGCTGCTGCAATTAATTACTGTAAACTCAGTAAACTTTTTACACTCTTGCTAATACACAGACTTGTAAACACCATTCTAACTGAAAAGCAGCTTTGAAAACTGCCATAGCATAGCATGGGGAAAAGTGTAGCACCATGTGGTGCCACCAAGCACTATGACTAATACTGGGTCATACTCCAGGTGTAGGAATTTTTCTTTCAGAGCTGATAATGATTTCAGAAGTGAGTGGTTCTGGAGGGAATCAGGAACCAGGATCTTTCACCATGCGTGAAGCATGACTGCAGGCCAAGTGTGTGCCTCTGGGTGCTTCCCACACCATTCCTAATACTTAAAATATCCTGCCAGGTGCTAGGGCCACATTCTAAAGACAAGGGAAGCACAATTTTAGAAAGGCTTAATACGCTATCTGGGTGCTTACCACCAGTTGTGGCCAGGCTTCCCTTTCCGTCTAGAGCTACCTGAGTTTGGAAGGCTCCCACAAGCCACATTATTATGGAAAAGGTGATCTTGTTGGTGGATAAAAGCCTTATTGGTTATGTGAGCAATGGTCCAAACCCTGACTCCAGTGACCACAACTGTAGGACCCCTCTCCTGAGCTATAGACCTCTGGTTGTACACACAAACGCACACAGAATCCATCTGTGGATGGATTGACATCATTCTCACATCATTGTAACAGTAGTGAGGAACTGTTGGAGGTCTCCCACATTTGGCTTGTATTGGAGCACACCAAACAACAAACAAAAAAAAAAATCTCTGCAGAAAGCCAACATTCAGCTCTAGTATAACCAAAGGATAAATAGAAAATAAAAAGCAATGTTAATTGACCACAAGTACAACCATCTGGTGGACAGTCGCATCCCCATTTGTATATAAAGCCACATTCACTTAAGACATGATGTTTCCCTAATGGAATAGAGAGTAGCATACATCCACAAATGTCAATACGGAGAGCAACGAGAACCTTGCAGGATCTCCCACAGACCTAACACTAAACCTGGCCTCACAGTAGCCCATCTTCAGCTTAAGATAATGTGATCTCCCTTTTTTAGGTGTCTAATTTATATATATTTGGCTTCTCTGTTGTCACCCTTTGATTTAGCCTTGCTCATTTCTGTATCATTGATAAAGTAAAACATAACATAGAAATAAATGATAATTCAGACTATTGATTTATGCAATTATTAGACTTCAGAAGATTATATGAACCACAGGATTTACATTGTCTCTAGAAAATAAATATGACACAAGATGGAGCAGACTTGTTTCCAGGTATTAAAAAGAAGTCATTGAGTTACTCTAAATAACTGGAGATGAAGAACAGAAAGTCATAGTATTATAAAACTGTAGAATCCTAAGATCCCTTCAATGGAACATTATCCACTTGGTCCTTGAATGTGGGAATATGTCTCATAGCTTCTGTGACAGAAGATCACCTAGATGTGTTCAAGAACTTTTCACAACAAGGAACACTGTATTTTTATGTAGCGTATTCACAATTTTTTTGAGGCTTAATTTACATACAGTAAATGTAATTCTCCTCAGGTTTGCAGCTGGATGGGTTTTGACAAATGCGTACAGTCACCTAACCTTCACCACAATCAAGTTATACATTCCTCACACCCAGTTCTTGGTGTTCTTACAGTATGGTCTCTTCTGGAATGTCACAGAAATGGAATGCGGCCTGATCGCACTTAGCATCATACCTTTGAGATTCATTCCCATTGTTGCATCTAGAGTCCTTGTTCCCTCTTATTCCTGGGTGGTCCTCCACTGTGTGGATATACCACAGTGTGTCCATTTGTGCTTCTTTTGATGGGCATTTGGATGGTTCCAAGTTGTGGGCAACTGTGAATGTAGCCAGTATAAACATTCAGGGACAGGTCTTTACACAGATACATGTTTTCATCTCATTCGGAATGGGATTGTGGGGTCATATGGCCAGAAATTACCAGACTGTTTCCTATTATGGCTATGTGGATTTGCATCCCCACCAGTCATGTGTGAGAGTTCTAGGGGCTCCACATCCTCACCAACACTTGACATTATCAGTCTTTTTTATTTTAGTTATTCTAATGAATGCGTAATGATATCTCATTGTGGTTTTAATTTGCATTTTCCTAGTGACTAAAGATGGTGAGCATCTTTTCAGGTATGTATTCATGTGTGAATTGCTCTAATTTTTTGAAAATTATTCCTCCTAATGGGTTAAAACATATCTCTGATACACTAGAGCTACACAGGTAGTGTGCTGTCCCTCCTGTACAGGGCAGCTTGCCAGATTTTAGAGAGTGTTTTCATCTAGGTCTGCCCACATTTAGATTTGCCAAGCCTTAGTTCCTTTCTTCTCCCTCCTTCTCTCACTCCCATGTTACATGCGGGAAGGTGTCTTCTATACCACATCCATGTGGATGTGATCCAGTTTGTACCTACTAGTCACATTCCTCTATTAAAACATGGTCTCCAGCATTGAGTACAATGCTCTCCTCTGCAAGCACTGTGTTTTCTTAAAGCGGCCAAAGTTTGGGCTCACCTCTGGGGCAGCCATAACATCCTACAGGGGTCAGATTTGATGAGCTGCCCCTGTGACTTTACCTCAGCTCTTGCTTAAAATGCTTAACTTGCCAAGTAAAGTGCCTTATGGTGTGATGTTAAGAGTCCAACCTCCAGACAAGTGTATCTAACTGGCAAATGTCAGTGTATTAAAGTACTTGCCGGGAAGTCAGCTGGTTTAATAATCAGTGACACAGTTTTTTAAATTGCTAAACTGCTAGTTTTACTTCAGACACTTAGAGCTGCTGAGCATTTGTGAATTATTCTGATTACCTTTAATCTTTGATGTATATAGTAGTATATGCTTCTGTAGAAAGGTATGGAGAAATGTCCAAATACAGTCAGTGTAAGGTATTTGATCCCTGGGACCAAGACATAAAACACTACTGAATGCAGATGAGAGCAGTTGGCCTGTCCTCACAGTTTTTGAACCTTTATGTGAAGGTTTCATAATTTATGGACCTGGTACTCCATCTGTTTTAACTGGCAAAAAAAATTTTTTTAAAAAAGAGTATGTACTGGCATTTGGGGGTGGAATGTCTTGCCCTTTGAACAAAAGCACAAACCTAACTTGTTTGCCTAGGGCTTCATGAAAGGGGTTCGTTTTGTTTTTATAAGGAGATAAGCCTTTAGAACTAGATTCCTCGATAGCTTTGGCTTTGACTTGGGGAAGTCACTAGAAGATTCCATGATGTTCACAGAGCCTGTTCACACTGGTTTAGTTTGCTGTTTCTTACTCCCCTTTTATTAAGAGCAGACCTAGCTCATCCTTCCAAGCAGGAAGCGGCCTTGAACCCAAACAGCCCTAGACTGCTGTCATTTTTAAGGCCCTTTCCTAAAACTGGACAACTGCGAGTGGCAATGAGATATTCATTGGTATGTGTTAAGACAGGTGGTATGAAATAAATATATTAATTGTATTTTATTGTGAAGAAATTATATAAATATGCCAGATGTGGCTAAAACCAAATGATACTCGGTTTACTTGGGGGGGAAAAAATCAAAAAACAAAACCTGACACTTACTGTTTAGTGTGGTGTTTAAAGGTTTTTATTTTCTGCTAACAATCACCATGTAGTTAGTGTTTGGGGCCAAGACTGAAGGTGTGTTTGTCCATCAGAGGTCCTGGGGGTACTCACACTGGCCACAATCACACTCAGCACCCAGTCTAAACACTGGTGCAAATTCCATGGTAGCAAAGACTTCCTTCCAGGGTTGTATTGTAAAGGAAAAGAGTGCATTGTCAGCAATATGTGTCCAATGAGGAACAAAACATTTTTTCAGTCTGTTGAGGGAAAAGGCATGTGTGTGTAAAGTATGCAGCTGTGTGATCACCTCAACAGAAAGTTTTATATTAGAACGTAATGTCTCACTAGAAAGTCATACTTACTCATTTTAGTTAAAATGCATGTTGATACCTGAATCATTCAGTCCCCAAGGTGTGCATCAGATTATATGCACTCAGCCGATCTGAGAAGTGTTCAGATTCCTTCTTCAGGCTTAAGTTGAGGCATTCAGAGAAAAGCAACCAGCAAGTCATGGGCTCCCTTCATGGACTTTTGCCTGCGAACAGTAGAAATGTGGCCAGGGTTTCATGAAAATGAAACATGAAGCATGCCAGGCCCATCTGTGCCAGCCATATAAAACAAAAGCACCAATTTTATCATCATTGTCTTTGTTCACAGTGCTATCCACGCGGATGTTTTCTGAATGCTGGAGTCTGGGGGCACCCACTGACCCGCTGCTTTCCTTGCTGCTGTTTCTTCTCCGCTATCAGACTCATCACCCCACACCCTGCTCTTTCGTAGAATGGAAGCTGTAATGTCCAACGTGGGCTGATTTTATAAGGCTTTGTGCTAACAGACCAGAGGGCTTTGTTTTTGGCTTATGGTTCAAACCAAATGGGGGATGGAGGGAATGAATATGCTTTTAAGCAGAAGGAGCAAATCTGCTGCTTTATATATGTCTCAGAATCTGTAAACCTGTTATTTTATTATATATTTTATATATATTATATATATCATATATATAATATATATTATTGATGTCAGTTCTCATTATTTTCATGAATGGGTATTTCCCATCTTAATGCACAGTATTTGCACGTGATGAACCAGACAGTGTAAACATGGCTTCTTTTAATGTCCCTGAATTTCCATCCAAATGGTCAGAAGTAATTCTTACTTGAAATCACATTGGGCCAAATATAACAGTAAATCCATTTGAGCTATAATACTACAATCAGCCCATTAATTTCAAAATCTAAATAATAACAATTGGCTACTATATTGTGGAGGCAAAGGTATGTTAAGTATACCAAAGAGAATGCCTATTCATGTCTAAACAGGAAAGGATTGACCATACTATCTCATTTTAAAAAGACAACAATATGAGACCAGTCAATAGGTGGTGTCCTCCATAGACTAAGCAGTGATTAGAACCAGGTTGCTCAGCCTGAGAGGATCGGCGTTATCGTGGCATCCGAGAAGTCTCCCACAAGCAGCAGCTGAGGGATGTCTAGGCCGCTGGGTTTTAAACCATGTGCTGAGAGCCCTGGGCCCTCTAGGAGTAGTGGGGGACCGAGTGGCTGTGGACTCCCCTGCAGCCAGCACAGCTGCAGCTCCATCTGTCTCATTCTCCTAAGTTTGGGGAAGGTTTGAGCAGGCCTAATACTTAACATCAGCCAACAGGTCGAAGGTGAGCCAGCCCACAGCCAAACCATGAGCATCAGGGGGAACAGAGCTCCAACCCTGCTGGTGACTCACAATCCGTTCCACTTGAGCAAACAGCGCCTGCCTTTGGCCTTCTAATGGCTGTGTAAAGAATCTGTGTGCTAGTTGCCTCACTTCCCTATGAATATTTTCTATTCATAGTGCTGAATTTACAACTGATTTAAAAAAAAAAAAAAACTCTCTCTTTCTCTCTCTGTTCACATGTTCTGTGTGAAGGTGTGAGCTGAAAAATCCCTTATCCAGATTTGGTGGTTTGCCTCCCAAGTATTTCTTGCCCCCTGACTTTCAGTGTTTCTAAGCTAAGCAGGGGCCAAATAAATTGTCATGTCCATAACAGTTTCTTTGTAGTTTGGAAAGGAATGAAGACTTTTTTATCTAATAAGGCTGTATCCCAAATCTAGGCTGCTATGGGGTATATCCGTTCGAATGTTTAGCGTTCTCTTCCTAGATAAAGATCAATGTGAGAAATGGGACAGTAAAACCAGAAGTTGAATAACAAAGGTACATCTTAAGAAAGAACCAAGCTCAGTGAGGATGAGGGGGCTGGCCAAGTTGGAATTTTGGGGAGTTGGTTGGTTCTTTTTATGTTACCTGGAGAAAGGTGTGTGTATATGCAAAAGGGTGATCTGTGCTGGCCGAAGCCCTGGCAGGATGGTGTCAGAAAGAAGAGGAAAGGCAGAGTGGTGGTTGTAGCTGATAGGAGTAGCTAGCAGAAGGGGGGTCTAGACATCAGAAGTACCCACGGCCCTGAGGAAAAGCAGGCGACAGCCTGGACTTGTGAGCGCAGGAGGGTTTCAAACCTGAGCCCCAGCAGCAGCCCAGCCACCAGGCAGGCCACAGTCCCAGGGCAGCTTTTCAAGGCATGTCCTCCTAACAGAGCATTTCCTGGGATGTGTTTTTTTTTTTTTTTTTTTCCTCCTTTCTCCATTTGTGATTTATCGGCTGAACTTCCAGGAATATCTATTAAGAATTCCAGATATTTAATAATACTTTTCAAAGCACAATTCCTGCTAATAGATACCTTGGCACTCAGTAAATGAAGTAAGGCAACAACTGTTAGATCACCGGGATAATACAGACATACAAGCGCAGTAATCAAATGGACATATATAAAAGCGGAGATGTATGGTGTCACTCGCTCTGTTTTGCCCTTTGGCAATTCAGCTCTGAGTTTCTTTCAGCCAGCAAATGAGGAATTAATTCAGTACTGTCATGCTGATTGTCTTGCAACTCCAAGAAAGAGTGGGACATTTTTGTTCAGAAAAATACTGAGGAATTCTAATAGTGAGCAGAGGTGGATGGAGGTAAAAGAGAAATTTCCATATTTCGGTGAATGTTATTCCAAGTTTCACGCACCTTCCTTTTTTTTCCCCCCTCTTAATGAAGCTGCTAATCAGATCACGTTGTATTCTGATTTTTGTATAAAACTGTCCTGTGTTGGTATTCACGGCATGTTGGCCATGTGCTCTGAAGGGCACCTGCCGGCATCCTGTCGTCTGCCGGGAGTGGGACCCAGGCCGATGCATACCCTCATTTGTCTCGGTGGCCTGAGGTCTGTGCCTCCTGTTTGGGTGTTCTGTACATCCCCGCCCTTGTTACCCTCAACCGTCTGCTGCAGCTACAGCAGCTACCAGAGACCTAATTTCAGTCCTTAAGGTATGACTTTTTGGCCCTTCACACACTCCATCACCCTCTTCTTTCTTGCCTTGTGAGATCTCAGGTCTTGACTGTGTAGCTGTCCTGCCTCCCTCAGACTCTGCTTCAGTCATCAGTGCCCCCTGGAGCTCAGAACTCTGCTCCCCTCTCTGCCTGGGTGTTTTACCCCCCAGTTACCTGACACCTGGTATCCTGGTAACAGCCTGACATGCGGCCTCCAGCCAAGCCCCCTCATCCCCCTGACCCCCAGCGTGTTGCTGGCAAGAATCAACTGGACACCTCTTCCTGGTTCTCCCCCAAGAATCTAATTCTCAGCTTGATTTCTAAATTGAGAGCTGCTCTCAGTGAGCTGATGCTGGAATCCTTGACATTCTGTGCCTTCAAAAAATCAACGAGATTATTTTCATACATTTTTATAATTATGTTTGAAGTGTTTGCTTTGTTTTGAAATGACAAGGCAAGAAAGCACTTTTGTAAGCACTTATTTGCAAATAAATAATCTTGATCAAATGAATACAAGCTTAGGACCTTCTGAAAGTCAATTTGAGGTAAATTCATAGAATTATTGTCATGGCAGTTTCTTCCTGTACTTATATTTTACTCTGAGTGTCTCTTAGGCTCCCAGTCATTGAACACAGTCTACTGTGGGTGTAAATTAGACAGCATATGACTGAGAACAGGAACACATTTTTCTAAATTGGCCAAAGCCTCACCCCCACCCCAGGGCAGCACTACACTGTGGCAACTCCTGTGGGGAATCAGTGTAATGTCCTGAGTACCCACTGTTAAGCTCACTAGAGCAAGACTTAGGGTCTCAAGCTCTTCTGTTGCTATAGGGACACAATGTTGAAATACCTTTTTGATCTTTTTTTTTTTTTTAATAAAAATGGAAACAGTTACCCTGTTGCCATGAATGACCTGCATTCCCCATGGCACCTCAGCAAACCGCTGGGGTTTCAGGAAGCACCTGCCCAATTGAAGAACATTTCCATTGACCTTATGTTAGTCCTCAAGACCTTGCCACCCAGAGAGGAAAAGAGGCAGGAGGACTCAGAGATGAGCTCAAAAGAAAAGTCTCTGGGGTTCAGAGACTGAAGCATCCAGAAAGAAGCCAGTGAGCTAGTTCACAGGAATGCCTTTAACCTTTGCCCCCTTTGCATTAGACCAAGAGCTCTGGCCCCATAAGTCTATGACCTGTGCTGCATCAGCATTCCTGCCCTCTCTTCCTTTGCACCCTGGGTAATCCCCAACCATAAAAGTGGACCTTTCCCCCACCCTGGGGATGAGGGCCCGGCTTGTCTCTGGCAACAGCCCTCCCCTCAGTCACCCACCACCCCACACGTCCTACTAGATGCCAGGAATCATGGAGCCATCCAGGTGCCTTCTCACACTGTGTATGTTCTGGGGAGGAGACAGGGCCAAACAAAGCATGAACCCAGTGGTAAACACATAATGAATCAGTCATGGACGTGCTGGTTATGAGCAGGACATGGTGTAAGGAGACCTTGGGGGACTCCAGGAAATCAATTCTGCAAATCTGCCCCTTCCTTCTCGGTGTCTGATGCCACAGCTGGGCATTTTCCAAGTCTCATCCACTGTGTTATTTCCTTGTTTAAACTCCCTCATTGGCCTCCGATCACTAGAGATATCCCAAGTTCAGAGCTCTGAGCCTCCCAGGACCGGGGGAGCCCTACCTACCTTTCACTCTGCTCCCCTGTCTTGCCTCCATGCTGAGACTGTAGTCAAGGCACACACTTGCTGGGTTTAGAACACACATAGAATGATGGGGGGAGGGAGTTCTCCACCTGTTTTCACTGCCTGACAAATTCCTGCTCATCTCCAAAGCCCTGGTCTTCTGTGAATACTTCTTTCCTCATCCCCACCCTAGGCCAGGTGAGGAGTTCTTCTCTCTTTGAAGGTGTGGCTATCTGAATGTATGTTACCTGATTATGTTTTATTATAATGATCTGTTATTGCCAATATTTTCAAATAATTTCTTAAAAACTAGGCCATAATTCATACTTGCCTTGCTGATAAAAAGAATTAAATACAAGGAATTTAGTGTATTTGTTGAATACATAATAATTAAGAAGATAATCTGAAATACCGAGTTCTAGATGGCACATCTAGCAGATTTAAATAATGTAAGAACGAAAACCTTAAGATATCCCTAGGGACTTCGAGAACAGTCTTGTGGGATAAGTGAGAATTTACTAGGAAACTGTTTCTTCAGTAGTTTAGAATTCTATGGAAGGGTTTCTGCCTGCTTTTCTTTGCCTTCCTGTCTCGGCAAAATCCAAATAGTAAATAATCTTCCATCTTTCTTTGATGACTCAGCATCTTTCCTGGCTCAGATCTGTCACTGGGAAGGTGATTTCTCAGTGTACAGTCCAGAACAAAATTGTGTGGAAAGCGCACCAACCCTAGGACTCTCCAAGAATGTTTGGGATTGGTTTTAAATACCTGACATATTGTCTGTTGCCTGGCGCAGCATGTCATGATGGACGAGTCAGGGCTACTTCTCCAACTCAGGCTTTCTGGCCCTACCCAGGTGTGATCCCAGAAGCTCTGTTTCCATGTGACAACTGACTACTGCCAGCCCCTTCTGCCTTTTGTGCCTTTGTGCCTTGAGGATCTCCCGGGGGATCCCCCCTCCCAATGAGCAGCTGGGGACACATGGCAGGTCTTTTGGAACCTGAGTGGGTAGTCTGGTGGTGTGGCCGCTTGCTGCCTCTGGTCAGTTGATTAGACTGTGTCTGTCATTGCCACGGGCTGATGCTCAGAGGCTTGTAATTCCTACCCTCGTGGGATGGATGGTCTTACTTCAGGATTCCAGGGACCTGCACTGTGGCTCTTATGTGGATTTACCTCATTGTCTTGGACGCCCCAGGGTGCTCTAACAAAATGCTATTCTACCAATCGGTGACTTATAAACAGCAGAAGGGTCTTGCTCACAGTTCACCTGGCTGCAAGTCCAGAATCTGGGTGCCAGCACTGTGAGGGCCCTCTTCCAGGTTGCAGACTGCCGAGTTCTCACTGTGGCCTCACATAGTGGGAAGAAGGAGCTAACTCTGTGCCCTTGTGTGAAAGCACTAATTCCATCAGGGGCGCTCCACCTTTACAACCTAATCACCTTCCAAAGGCCTTACCTCCTAATACCATCACTCGTCCCTTTGGAGATTAGGATTTCCACATAGGAATCTGGGAGGACCCAAACTTTCTGTACTTCACCCCCCAGTGCCTCCAACACCTCACCCTCTAATCAATCAGACACAGAGGCCAGGGCTACCTGTACCACTGTCTGTACCCATGACAGAGGGCCCCATGAACCCACTGCAAGCAGGATAGTAGCCAGAATTCCCTCTGCACTTGGCCCACATAAGGGGAGGTATGATGATACAGGATCCAGGGTCACTGTCAACTCACACCCCTAAGGTAATCCATTCCTCTTCCCCAGTGTCTGATGTAGGGTTCAGAACTTCTTGTCCACTGCTAGAGAGGCCCCGTGGATCTCTTGGAGGTGTCTTCAAGGCCTTTGGTCTCATGTTTTCCTTCTACATGGTGGTGTCAGGACCCCTGATAGTACTGGCTGCCCCGTCTATCTTGTTAGGCATTGCTGTAGCCACATCTCTTAGTTGCCCAGTTCACGTACCACCAAATGTGTTCCCTTCCACTGGGACATCTTCCCAGCCTCCAAGTAGACCATCACCCTGTGCCGAGGACCATGTGGCACCTGCTTCCCAGGAGGTCCCCTGTCCTCCTGTAATGCAGTGAGCGGGCCCCAGGTCCTTGCCTTACTGCCTGCTTTCTCAGGCGGTGCTCAGAGGCTCAGGCCAAGTTTAGACACACAGGAGACTCTCGTGGAGGCAGTGCTTGTGAGTGAAAAGGAGAAAAGGGAGAATGGGGGAGAGCCGCTGCACCCCTATGAAGGAAGGAGAGGGAGGAGGGAGACCGAGCAGTCAGGCTTGCAGACTGCAGTGCCAAGAACCAGGGTCACCTAGCAGAGAAGTCCCCACCGTCCCCCTGCACTCAGTCATTGCCCAGAGGCTTCTTAGGGAAGCGGGGGGGGGGGGGGGGGCACCTGTTACTGTGCTTCCTGCAGCAGGGGGTCTGAGTGGTGCATTTCTACCCCCACCTCACTGCCTTTTTAAATAAACTGTAACCAATTATAGATTCTTTGGGTTTTATTCATCAAGACTTCACTGTCAGGTGATAAGATAATACAGTTGCGAACAGAAAAAAAAGGTACAGAGAAGTGAGTGCTTGAAACTCAGGAGCCTGGACAGATTCAAATATCTGGTAACAGTGAAGCAAGTTCACAGTGGGTTTGCCCTAGAAGAACTAAGTAGCCAGAGGCATGGGGGTGTTGAGCAGGAGCCAGAGATGGGATCATAGAGCTAGAATGAACCCCAGTGCTCTGACAGGCTCTCACCCAGCATGTCCTGGCAAACTTGTTTGTCAGATTCCTGAAAATGTGTCAGTCACCAGGACTGTCTGTTTTGATAGGTTCATGAATATTCAGATTTTCTGCTCCCAGCTTCAGTAGATCTAGAATCTGAATCTAAGTGATTAGCAAGGATAATAGAGGCCCTGATTTGAATCATCTTATCCCCCAAAAGCACCTCCCAGCCTCTCCTAATGGGCGCTCATTACTCCCATGTTGGGTTCATTTCTGAATCAGTGTTGAGGCCAAGCAGACTTCCCTGTAACCTCTGTTGCCCAACTCTTGCCTTCTAGGGCCATGTCAAATGGATCCCTTCACATTTCCTGTAAAGATAATCCTGAAGTGTTTGAAGAATTTATGAGTTTTCAAGCCCCCAATTATTGTTGCTTCTCTTCTCTGTATTCATGCTTATCTCTTAATGTTTTCCTTAAAATGTGGAGCACAGACCTACACAGGGCACCCTAAGTGCCATCTGACTAGTATGCCTTCTTTCTCTCCCCTTGCCTTTTGGACTCGGTACTTGTGTCGACCCAGCCGTGGCACCTGCATTGACCTTATAGGCAGCTGCAACTCGAAAGTTCTTCTCTCCCTTGCCTTGAGCATATTTTTTTCTTTAATCCTGACTGCAGGACTTTTATTGGTTTACATTAAGTGTAATTTTGTTAAATGCAAAATATACTTCGAATAGTTTAATCATAGAAGATTGTTCTACATATCTAAAGGTATTAGTCATATTACATACCAGTTTCAGATGATCTGACCTGAACTGTGATACATTTTATTTAAAATATAATAAGGTCTAACATTCACTGAGCCCAAACTATGTGTAAGGTGCAGAGCTAAGCATTTTACGTGGACTGTCTCACTCTTCAAGATAATCATTCATGTTATCCCCATTTTATAGGTTAGATTCTGAGATGTAAGGAGTTTAGGTAACTGTCTAGAACAATGAAAGACCCGAGTTCTTACAAACTAGCAAGTTAATTTGCTAAGTAAATGGATGCTAGCAGAAGACACAAGATTCCTTATATTATTACTTACAGCAGGAGCAGTAACCAAGGGGCAGTGTGTGTTCTGGTCCCCAGATCCCAACTCCCACAGGTGACATGAAGAGGTCCTATGGCACCTGTAAACAGCGGGAGAAGCATCTGGACTTCAGGAGCCCAGGTCTTTTATTATGAGCAGTGAGCTGGCCTGTCTCTCTCCCCAAAGGGATCCCTGTTTCTATCATACCGGACAATAAATATATCTGCCCTTTGCTCTGGAAAAAAACACAATATCTGTCTCCCAAGGTTGTTTGCTCTAGAAACATCCCTGAAAAGATGTAAAATAAAGGCAGTCAGTGCCTCTTGCTAAGATGTACAGAAACACAGAGATCCATGGAGAAGTGTCTTCCAACAGTGCTTGCCCAGATCATAGTGAGGAATAACATCCAGGCATGCTGACTCCATGGCTCTGCTCTTCCTGTTTACTGGAAAGGATTTTAAAGATTGTCCCTTCCGCTCTATTCTCTACTAAACATTAGTGTGAAGGGAGGTTCTCACCCTATTTTTAAAGCAGTATTTGTTAAGACCTACTATATGCCATGCATTAGAAATGCCATGGTGAATAATAGGGTCCCCACACTCTGGGGAGCTCGAGCTCTCAGTCTAGTAGAAAACATGGGCATGCTTAGGGATGATTATAATTCAGTGTGTCAGAGCTGTATACTGAGGGCAGTTAGTGCATCCACTTAATTTCTCTGTAAAACCTGAAGTGACATTCAAATTAAAGAAATGTACAATTAAAAAAATATTCTAAGTGCCTAATTTCCTGTGGATACGTTTTAATATAGTTGCCTTAGAACCTACGTATTTCTGTCATGTTTATTGAGAAACTATGTAATAGGTCATAAACGTGACAAATCACAAACGTGTTCAGGTGTATTCTTCCCAAGAACACTTGGGAACCTGCAAATTCTAGTGGCCTTGCTGCTGACGTTCAGAGGGGGCATTTCTTCTTCTGGGTTTGCTTCCAAGTGAATTAGATCCTTGCCTTGCTGTACCACTTACTGCTCAGTTCTCAGGACTGGCAGTGGTGTGATTTTATTTTCCATCGTGTTACCTCTTTTTTTTTTTTTTTTTCATTGTGTTACCTCTTAATGAAGAGGTAATCATCCCATCTAACTTGGGTAATCATCCCATTTAACTTGATAGCCACACCACCAGCCCTGTCTGTCCTGGGCTATCATCTAGTTCAGCATAGGCGCAAGGCGGACACCTTTGCACAGGAGTGCAATGATGAGCAGAATGCAAACAGGAAAGTAAGCTGGTTAGAACACTATTAACTTTGCCTGTGCACATGTGTATGTGTGTGCCACTGTTTGTACATAAATGTATGTGTGCTTATGTGAATGTAGTTTCCAAGAAAAGATGAAAATTTGACATTGAGTAAGCATATACATTTCTTTAATTTCAGAAAGTAGCTTTCAGCCTATTGTGCAGTGAACACGATTAAATTATCTGGTGCCGTTCATGGTACAGGGGTTGTGTGTTCATTCTTGGTCAGCTGCCTCCTTGAGTATCAAGATGAGGCATCTGTTGGTGCACAGACAGCAACCAAAGGAAGTGGGGCTCCCGCTCTACTGCTTCTGCGTCCCCTGAAGCCCCACGGGGCCCAGGGCCTGGTTTTCTGTGATCTGGGCAAACAGTGACCCACCCACACACATTCTAAGCTCTTCCCTAAGCTTTGCTGGAGGTTATTTCCAGGGGTCAAAAGACCATGTATCCCTAGGAACACAGGGTGTGGCTCGCTCAGTGGCACCGTGTTTCTTGCCGGGGTTCCTGGGTTTTCATCACATGGGATGTTTGGATTTATAGGCCACTCAAGTCACCGTTCCCCATACGGAGCATTGTCAGGCATCCCTGCATGGCACGTGCCCATGACCTGACCCCGTGGGAGGACCTGGCCCTCGGGCCCCCTCCCGGTCATCCTGTGACCCCCACGCATGGCTGCAGATGGCCCCTCACACCCTGGCCTGCATATGAGCCTGCCCAGCCCAGAACCTCTCAGCCCTTACACATTTAGCAACCCGATGGTGACATTAGAGAGACTACTTTCAAGTTTGCACCCCCATGTGACCTATGTAGTCATGCACCATGCTGGGCACAGCTTGATCCCCTGCCGCACCCTCTCACCGGCAGGTGCCACGGACGTCCACTCCAGCACTTCCCACGGGGTGTGTGTCGCCCCTTAGATGTGACACACAGACACACAGACCTAGCAGCCACGTGTCCTGCCCGTTCTGGCCGTAGAAGGCACCCCTCAGATTTGTCATGTCCTGAAAGGATTCCCCTCGCACTCCCCTGCCCCTCAGATCCAGCAGGTGCGTGGAAGGTATGTGCCTCCATCTCCTACACCTCAGGTTTCATTCATGTGCTGCATTTTACTCCACATTTTAATTTGCAAGTTTGTTTTTATTCTGGCCATTTGAAAGCAGGGGTGCAGGCCTCATCATGTGTCTTTTGTTTGGTATCTTCTTAATCAGTTTTAAACTTTACTACCCAGGCATATAGATGTCCTGCAAGTTTAACAAAGGAGGTATTTAGGAAGATGTTCAAAACAAAGATCGTAGTAGCCACTGGTTAAAAAGAAAAGAAGTTTTCACTTTCCTGCCTTAACCATGGCAGCATCTGTACCCCCACCCCCAGCCCTGCTGCCCCCGCCACTTTGTCCTCGCATGCAGAGAAGGCAGGAGCCAGGCTAGCCTGAGACCGTGGCCAGCCCCACAGGGGCTCCACCTGAGTCGGTCAGGCTGTGCAGATCCACACACGACCACTGCTCACTCCGACTTTTACAGGATGCACCGGACTGTTGTGAGTTGCCTCGGTTTACTCTGCTCGTCCTGGATGTCGCTGTGAACACAGTGCTGGAGCATCCTCGGCACTTGTGGCTACACCCAGGTGACCGTGACCTCTAACACCATATGAATGTCTTCACGTCCCAGACTCACGTGTTTGCTGTCTTTGGACCTCATCCTTGTGAGGCCATCCTTGTCTGGCCACCACATGAAGTTCAGGGTCCCCTCACCCACACAAGCCAGCTTCATAGGAAAATAGCAGTGATGTGCCCAGAACAGATGATTCATTTTAATATGTGGAGAAGATATTCGCATTGTTTGAAGTGTACACAAGCAGCTGCTGTCATTCGGCTATGAGCAGATGTTAGGCCTCCAAAAGCTTTGCTGATAATTAAAATACTAACAGTGAGCGTTTTGCCCCAGCTGCAGGTTCTGTTTACTGTAAATTTGATTTTAATGGTGCCTTGGTGCTGTTACTGAGGAGCGCTTTGCTTTTTACCTTCATACAGAAATGTCTGCAATGAAGACAAATGTCTGTTTCCTCTCATTTCCTCGGGAAAGATGTGACGATACTGTAATGTACGGGAAATCTGAACGTGCCTATGAAAATGAGTGCAATCTTTTTTATAGGGTTTGCCCAAAAAAACAAAAGGAGACAAGTTTAATCTGCCTTGTTAGCCCCATAAGCCGGCCTTGCAAGAGGAACGCCCCACTAACAACATTGGCTGGCTCCTTATTTGCATAATTTTACCTTTTAAAATGTGTGTGATGTGCACAACTTTTGAAAAATAGGCCTTGTCTCCTAATATTGTGTTATCTATACTGGGAGTTTTATACGCCTGTCAGAGGACAGTAGGAAAAGATCGTCAGGCCCCCTAATTTCTTGATTCCGTAATGCGAGAAAGAATGTCAGTGCTAGTTTGAATGGAACAGAGGAGGCGGCCTCACAGCAGGCCCCGGGCTGCTGCTCACCGGGGGCTTCGAAGGAAGCTTCCAAAGCTGCAAGCCTGGCCTTCCACGGCTCCAGTCAAGGCTCTGGGCTCCTCGGATGCATTCATTGGTACCCACCGAGACTGGGACAGACAGACCTGGTGCAGAGAGTGGGGTGAGGGCTGGGGCCTCCCCCTCACTTTGCTCCTGATGCAACTTAAGACATTTGAGCACTTTCTTCTAGCAAATCAACTGGCGATTTTTAAGAAGCGTTCTTCGTGGGTAAAGGACAAGATCAGAGCACTTTACCATTTAACTTTAAAACCCCATCTTATCACCCTTGTGAAGCATGATGACACCATCTCTGTCACAGGAGTCCAGTTTCCAAAGTTCTGTGGCAGTCGCCGGTCATCTGTCAGCAATGCCTGCCGGCCTCTACCTCAGCCAGGAAACGGTTAACCACACCCTCCCCTTGACATTCCTCCCAAAAAGCCTGTCAGGATAACCTTAAAGCATCGCTCTTATCTTCTTGCCTAAGATTTGTGTGCATGGCTCCCATTAGATCTTCATGCATGGAAATGATGATATATACCTAGGAGTCTGATATAATACAAAATTTCTTAGGGTTTGTGACTTTAAAGGTAAAATATTGTCTTTTATTCTTTGTCACTCTTCAGTGCCCGTGGAAATATCTAGGCCCATGGAGACTGTTCATGGTAAAGCTAGAAACCTGGCCAGTCATGTATTTCTAACTTGAGATAAAATTTATTCTTAGTTTTTTCTGAATATCTTAGAATTTCTTTCAGGGGTCATATCCGATTATCTTTGATCACTACCAATCATAAATGTAGTACTAATGATAATTGAGAAAAAAGGACTAAAACTTTTGTCATCTAAATCTGTGTCCTAATACTATAAGTATTCCTTCGGTAAAAATTGCACAGTGTATTTTATAAAATTGTATATTTAAACTTATGCAGAAGGGTCTGTCAGAAATGATGCAGACTTCAGTTAATTTTTCATAGGAAAACATTTTCTTCCTCTCTTCTTATACAACAGTGGCCTTCAGGAAATTGAGGACAGGGTGACAGCTATTACTGTAACTCTGTAACATCTCTCTTTACACTTTTTTTTTTTTTGGTACAAAGCAGATGTTTACCAAAATGCCTTGTAATTATTATGTTGCACTGTAAATACAATCCTTAGGCTAGTTCATAGCAGAATGACCAGACAGGTCTGTGCTCTGAAATAAATCTCACCAGTACAGCTACCATTGTTAACCAGCACCTGAGACTAGAAATCATTTTAATTCTGTATCTCCAGTTACCTAAATATTTCTGATCTGTGTGTGAATTTTATTCACACTGACCAGAACACATTTCTAACCCTTGAAAATAATAGTCATAAGGTATTGACCATCCTCTGTTCTCTCAAAAAAAGAAAAAAAAAATTTTTTGGGTGGCAAAATTGTCATTTTGGAATGAGGTCATAGGACAGAGAGGTTGCTCTCACCTGATACAGTTCTTAACCGGGTTGGATTCTTTCTTAAATCCCTGGAATAGAGTTTTCCTTCAGGGATGTCAGGTGGTACAGAGCATTTGGCCCAGGAAGCTCTCCCTAATTTGTGCTGTGTTCACACAGAAAGCCCTCACTTCTTCCAAACCAGGTTTCAGTGGGCGCTCTCTTAGGGGCATCCTGCAGCAAGACCTGTAATTATTATTGTCCAAAGAATGACTATACCATAGAGCAATTATTGATATTGCTTTGACTGGCTGTGCTATTGTAGGAATAATTTATCCCCTGCCTCGAAATTTCTACAAGGTTATATTGCATTGAATTTTAATTTGTCATTTTTTCTGCTCTCACTTGAAAAACTTATAAGCTTTTGTGACATTAAAATATGGTTCTAATTTATTAGCATAATCTGTTAATATTGTTTCATTTTAATAGACATTAAGTATGATTTCTTAACGTTCTTGTTAAAATTACATCTTAAAATTGAAGTCAAGAAAAATTATATGTGGCTTAAGAATCACAGTGTCATGTGTGCCCCAAATTTTTATATGAAAAGTATTACTTTTTTTAATCGCGTCATATTTGAGGTGCTTTAACAATGACAATGAGCCAGCCTCGCATTTTCAGGCTCAGGGCCCTTCCAGAACACCAGATCTCAAGCACACGTAGCAGGAGTGCCTCTTTGTCGGCTGGGTGGAGTGCTCCCCGATTCCTGACCCCTTTAACATAGTCCATTAGATCTTTAAAAAAAAAAAGAAAAAAAGAAAAAGAAATAACAATATAGATAAAACACAGAATCTGACCTAACCAGACACTGTATAAGCATGTAGTACACTTTCAGGAGAAGCTTCAAGATTTAAAATAAATGCGGCTGATCGCCACGCGAATGTCAGCACAAGCTTCCCCACGCACGAGGCATCCAGCCCCACACAAGCCTTTTTAATGCTGTCTTTATCTGCTACGCGATGCATGAAATCTACTTTCAGTTTTAGAACTGCCGGCAACCTTTGACCCCTTTCCTGGAGACACAATGTGACCTTTCCATTGTCATCGGCTTTCATTCTCCTGAAAATTCTATGAATTTTTATTACAAGTTTTTTTTTTTTTTTTTTTTTTTTAAGCCACACTGAGGCTTCAACAAATTACTTGACGCAGATGAGATGAAGTTGTTGAAGTGGCGTTAGATAAGTTTTACAGCCAGCATGGGCGCCGCCGTGGAGTCCAGGCCTGTGTCCTGCAATGTCATACGCCAGTAACTGCTGAGACTACTATTGGATAAATACATCATTTTATGGAACATTGATTGTTCTATAAACCCAATGGAGTATTATGCTCTATGATCAAACCATTTAGATTGTGTGTAGAGCACAGAAAATGCCATATTCAGGATGGTACTAAAAGTGCCATTTGTGTATTTTATGGATGTCATTACAGGGGAAACTTCTCTCTGTAGGCCCTGTTTACTGCAAAATTTTTTAGTCTGTAATGACATTTTTCATTCACAACGTATGCCTTCAAGAGAGGGGGCCCTTGTTTTATTTGTTTCATTCGAGTTTACTGCACAAATTCTGTACATTTTAATTAAATGTAAGCTTAACAAAAGCATAAGGTATTTATTCTGTGAGAAAGAGCAATGACAGTAACAAAAGAATAACACACACACAGAAAGGAAGCAGTCAGGTGCTAAACCCTATTTGCAGCTTCCCAGAAGCCCCCAGACAGCCAAACAGAGCCATCAGCACGGTTTGGCACGGTTTGGGGGGGTATGAGTCTCGACATCTTAACCCCTCCACCGCTGCACGACAGTTCGTGGTTTTCAACTCCAAAGATGCTCTCCTCAAGAAGAGACTGGATCTCCTAATGACCTCCTGGGGAAGGGAGCTTAATTCGGAATCATTTCCCAGAAAACAAACCCTCCACTCCCTGAAAAGCCCTTCTCATTTCAACCAAGTTGTAGACTTTCCATGCGTTTAGCTATGAGAAGGGCCTATAATATCTCTGTATTCCCGAAGGCAAACAGGCAGTAAGTTGGGATTTTTCAGAAACAGGCAGGAGGCTGCATTTTAACCTATTTGCCCCTTCTGCACAGAGCAATTTATGGTCCTCTTATAAACAGGTCCAAAAAGGCTGAATCAGATGCACGGTTTGATTAGCTACTATTACCACACCGGAACCCGATGTTGTCTTTGAAAGATACAAAGCACAGTGCAAATATTATGTTGGGCGGCCGTGCTCCATTAAAGATTTGTGTACTTTGGGCCTCATAATGGTGACTAAGCAGGTAAGGATAAGCCTGTACAAAGTTCCTGTTTTCCAAATACTGAATCCATTTGGCCATTTGCATTGGTGAGCTTTACGGTTCATATTTACTAGAAAGAGCTCAGAAATTGAAGTTGATGTGCCCAGTAAATTCTTGGTCATAGCCCAGTTAGAATGCAAAGTTACAGTAGAGATTCACATTAGTTTAAATGACACTTGAACTTCTGCATAGCTCCACATTAATTCATTATGGGCGAAATGGAGGAATCTTCAGTGGGTGAATCTTTTTCAATCTGATTGAGGCTGTTACATTTTATAGGTGCTATTTTTCAAAGCAGTACTGACAGCACTCGAAGTTATTAAATTGCTGAATCAAAAGATGGACCTGCACTCGCATTTATGAACTGTGATGGAGTAGCGGGGCTCGCGCCGAACTGCGGCGAAGATGTTGGCAGTGTCAGGCTTCATCACATGCCGCCGTGACAGTAGTGTTTACCCTTGTAGTTCACTTTAATGGTCTGGAAGTGGCTTAACCCACCTCTGGATTCAAATAAATCCAGCAAGTAGTTCAGAATAGCATCATTATCAGTGCTGCAAGGGATTCAGAGGATAATTCTACCCCTGAGAGGACTTTGCGTCCAATTGCAGACTGAGGAAGGGCCTGCAGCTCGTAGGCTTGCTCTCGGAGGCCGTCAGAGCCCCTGAGACCTGGTGGGGCTCCCACCTGCCGTCCTTTCACCTGCTTCTGACATCGAGGCAGGATCCTCTTCTGTGGTTAATTGGGGCTGATCTGAAGGCTGCCTTCTTTATTTCTGTGTCTGTATTTCTTAATTTCTCCCACTGCCCCCCCTCCCCCCAAACTCTAAATTAGAGAAAATGACCTTGGAGTTAAGAGAATAGATGGAACCGAGCACATCAAGCGCAGGGTGTGATGATGACAACATGCAGAGGCAGACGGGATCAAGCTCAGGGTGACAAAGGCAGGTGGACCGATTCCATCCCGGAGAGAGAAGCGGAGGGTCAGGGAGCAGTTGCAGGCACAAGCAGGTCCAAGTATGTTGGGCCCTGAGCCCCCAGGTCCCGGTACACGGCACTGAGCAGTTGTAAACATGGGTGTGCACAGAGGTGTGGACAGGGGGGGCTCTATGGAACGGCCTGGCCTCACCTGGCCTGCTGCTGCCAACGTCTTTGAAGAGAGAGATTTTAGGGAGATTACAAATTCAGAAGCTAAACTGGGAGATGAGGCCGAAGGATAGAACAGGATTTGGCCCTTCTCCTGAGGACCTGTGAGGTTAACCTCCTCTGGTGCTTTCACCTTCCCCAGGGTGAGCTTTTCTCTCACAAAACAGGGGAAGGGGTAGGGAAGACAGGAGGAGGGAGGAAGGGGCATCCCAGCAGGCACATCCCTGGGCAGAACAGGTTACATGCACTGGGTTGATCCCCAGAAACTCGCATAGGCTCATAGAACCTTTGGAAAGTCTTCAGAGCACCTGGAGGTAGGAGTCCCCAGTATGGAAACCCACCGATGCCCTGTGACCCCCAGCCCCTAGCACCGTGTGGCAGGCCTTCAGGAGCTGCTTGCTCACTGAGCCATGAGAAGGAGCAAGCTTTCATGCTCCCAGCTTGGTGTCCTCTTTCCTTGGAGGGTAAACGAGACCAACGGAGCTACACTGCAGTGAGGCAAGTCATTGAGCTGGAATCATTGCCGCTTTGGACTGTCCCCCGAGCCAATTCAGTTGTCCTTTACAATGTGATGGCCAGCTTCTGCCTGGCTGGTGAGAGCCTGGCCAGGCCTGGCCCCTCCAATCAGCGCCGCCCCCCCGCCAGTCAGGGTGTTCCATAATCCCTGCAGGAGCCAAAGGGAGCAGGAGGTGCTGCTACTGGAGCTCGTCCTACTTGACGCCATGCATCTTCTCCTGACCCAGGAGTCAGTGATCCCATCAACTTCCTAAGAGTCACACCATAGAGAGGCGTCTGAGGAAGGACAATGTCAACTAGTCCTCATAGGTGTTTAAGAAGATGGATTACCTGTACCCTTTCTTTCCTCACTGGGAGCCAGAGCCTCAGAGGCCCGAAGAACATGGTGGCAAAAAACCGATCCCATGAACTTGCTTGTGGTGAGCTTCATTCCAGTTACTTCCATGCACACACCGGCAGCTGCCACAGGGAGACCCTTCACTCCCTCTGCCTCTCGCATGAAGGGGATGCTGTGGTCGGCCTTCCCCTGACCTCTGAGTGTTGAATGTGCAGGCACAGAACAGCAAAGCTTCATGGCAGTGTAGGTGGAATGGGCCAGGAGCTTGCACTGTTAGATCTTAGTGAGATTCTGAATCTAGGACCATTGCCCACGGTATGGGTGTGAGCCTGGTGTGTCCTCTTGGCAAATATGATTTGACAGCTTGTATGGCTCCTGCTTGAGATTCCGAACCCGCTGGAGGCGGGCCTTGTCTGGGGTCTGTGAGGTCCCCCAACACAGTAAGCAAACTCATTTTGTTTTTAAGAGATCGAACAATACATAATCTTATCATTGTCTTTCCTTTGCTAAGGATAAAATGTGCTTTGTTAAAAATGACCTACATTACATTAAAGAGAGTAACACGGGATATATCAAGACTATGGTGGCCACTGAGACACGGATACTCCTGCAGATCAGTGATAGGTCATTCTCTTCCTTTGGGGGGAAGAGGCAATAGTAAGAACACTGATAGAAAATCAGGGATTTAAAGACGAAAATAGGAACTGTGTTTAAAGAGTCCGTCTCTTTTGATGGAAATAAAGATTACAGTTTTCAGTAATACTTCTCCCCATCAAGTTATTACGTGAGCATTTGCCTGTGTCTCAGATGGTGCAGGGGAGATGGGTGAGCATGCGCTCGTCCTGTGTCCTCCTCACACCTGTTCATAAACTTACAGGAAGATCCTGCTACTGTCCTCTGATCTTCCCTTCCCACCAGTGACTGAATGTCGTGTTGGAAACGACAGTGACTCCTTCCCGCTGGCTGCTGGGAGTGGTCGCGGGACCCTCAAACTGGGAGGACGGGAACGGCCAGTTCACTATCACCTGTGTGCCCCTGAGCCGGTGGCTGAGCCCTAAGTCCCCGTAATCGGCCACCGCAGAGTGTGGCTCCCATAGTGCTTCTGCTGAGGGTTTAGAGCTTCTACGAAGAGTTGTCTTGCTTGTAAGCCTGAAGGTCGTTTTCTGGGCTCTAACTGGTCCCTGTCTCCCATAGGCATCGTGTCCAAGTCCTATGAATGCCGTTTGAAGGGCCAAGGAGCCACGTTCGTGGAGACGGACAGCCCGTTCACGGCGGCCACACTGGCAGAGGCGTCCCCCGTCAAGGAGAGGCCCCTGAGGAGCGGCAGGCGGCAGGCGGCGGCACCCGAGCAGGTCCAGCAGGTCATCATCATCCAGGGCTATGACGGGGAGTTCGCCCTGGACGCCTCGGTGGAGGAGACGGCCGCTGCCACACTGCAGACACTGGCGCTGGCTGGCCAGGTGGCCCGGGTGGTACACATCACGGAAGATGGGCAGGTCATCACCGCGGCTCAGAGCAGTGCCCATGTGGGCGGCGTGGCCCCCGGGCCGGTTCTGCCCGAGCAGGTGGTGGTCGTGGGGGGCCCAGTGGACAGCCACGCTGGGGATGAGCCCCTGAGCCCAGGCGGCACCGTGATCCAACAGGTGACCAAGCAGGAGCTCCTGGACCTCGCCGAGGCTGGCGTCCCTCCGCCCGATGCGGCCTCGGCCCTAGACGCCCTGCTGTGCGCGGTCACTGAGCTGGGGGGCGCAGATGGCCGGGCAGGGCCCGATGACAAGGGCAGGCCCAGCCCCGAGGATGCGCTGGGCCGGCTGCCGGGTCAGGAGGTGCCGGCTGCCACCGCCGCACAGCCCGGGGCCCCCGAGCCCCACGTGTTCCCTGACCCCCGGGAGGCCGCGGTGGCAGAGGCCATGGGGGCGCTGCCCCGGGCGCTGGGGCCCTCGGGCGCCCCACAGGAGCGAGCGCAGCTGGCCTTCAAGAAGGTGGTCCAGGGCGTGCTGCAGTTTGCTGTGTGCGACCCGGCAGCGGCCGGGCAGCTCATGAAGGAGGGCGTGACGCAGGTGATCGTGAATGAGGAGGGCACCGTGCACATGCTGGCCCGGGAGGGCTCCCAGATCATCATGCGGGAGGCCGAGGCGCACGGGCAGCACGTGGGGCTGGCCGAGCCTGACGGGGAGATCTCGCAGATCATCGTCACCGAGGAGCTGGTCCAGGCCATGGTGCAGGAGTCGGCGGGTGGCTTTCCCGAAGGCGCCACTCACTACATCGTGACCGAGCTGCCCCCGGGCGTGCAGGACGACGCGGGCCTCTATTCGCACACCGTCATCGAGGCGGCTGACTCTCAGGAGCTTCTGCAGGCCGGGGCTGCTCTCGGTGCCGAGGCCATGGTCCCGAACGGCACGGAACAGTTGACGAGCATGGTCATCTACACCCAGGAGGGCTCCCCAGCTGCCACTGTCATTCAGAGCCAAAGAGAGAGTAATGAGCTCCGGGAAGCCTGAGCGCAGACCTTCACACCTGGCACAGGGTGGACACGTGTGGACGTGGGCAGCCAGGGTTGGCGTGGGCCCGGCCTTCCTGGGTTGGCTGGTGCAGAGGCCTCAGGGCAGTGGTGCGGCCCCCAGAGGGATCAGGTCCACACGGACTGTGCACCGGTCCCATGTCCAGGGGGTGGAGGGCACCTCCGCCAGCAGCCCCCTCCCCCAAGTCCCAGCCACCAGGAAGGCCAGGCGGTGCCGCTGGGCCTGAGCCCTGTGCCAGCTGCACCTGTTTCCTGTTTAGTTCTTTTGTGACTGGTCTTTTCCCTCCATCCATCCCTGTGCCGAGGAGAAGCCACATTGTTTCTGTTTCCGACCCCCAAACCCACCCACCCACCCCCAGCAAATGTTTTCCCATTTGGGTTATCAAAGGATTGTGCCTGGCGGTGGAGAAGTCAGAACAGTGTATCTTGTGGCCTGAGACATGCCCATTCGTGCAGCCCAGCATGTAGCCATTTTAACATTTTATTCAATATTTGGTTAAAAATTGCAGCTACAAGTCTTGACGGTCTTGAGCAGTCCACCCTTGTTCATTTTCTGAGATCACAGGATCACAGTATCCCCAGACCAAAGGAAGACCTGCCAGTTCATGTCTCACATCAGTTTCCTGTCCCCAGACGCGGTGGGGGTGTCCCTAGCTCTGGTTGCACTCTGCTTCAAAGACACCCTCTCAAGCCTACCGCTGAGAAAAGCCTTGACGTTTCTATTGGATTAAAATACACGTTGGTTAAGACAACCCAGTGCTTCTAATTCTGACTTCGTTTCATACAATAAAGTCTATATATGAAATGTGCACTCTGGAAAATAGTGTTCATACCAATATATTGCTTTTATAACAAATGTTTCTTCATATTGATACCATTTTTGCGAGATTTATTTGTGACTTATGTCCGTGGAAAGGAGCTGACATTAACATTAATACCAGAAAGCCGCGCCCCTGCAGCCCCAGCCCTGCCCAGCATCATCTGTGTTTAGTTGTGGGTTCGCTGCAAATGTGGAATGCAAGTGTGTGTTCTAGTAACTCACTTCTTGATTTGATTGCTCTTCATCCTTTTCCAAAAGTGTAAAAACACTTCCCTCCCCCAAATGCAAAAGTTTTTTGTTCTATTTTTTTTCTTTGAAATAAAATTATAGCATTGAAAGAGAAGGATGTCCTCTTCTGTCCAGCAGCCTGCCGGCGGGCAGCTCCCAACCCCAGAAAGCAAGTCCCGTGTCCCACGGCCTCCTCTCCCGCTCTGGCCTCCAGGGCGCTGGGCCGCGTGGGCACCTCCAGAGGCCTCGCGCCGTCCTCGGAGGGTTTAGCACGTGGCCCAGGCAAACAGTGGCGACAGTGGCATATTCCACAGTTACAGGACCTAAACATTGGAAGGAGCAGACACATGAGCAAAGAGGAAGAGAAAATAGTCCCTTTTTAAAAGTTTACACTAATGCGCCATCTAAGATCCCCTCCCGAGAGCAGGGGTGGGAGGGCGCCAGCTGTGAAGGGGAGCCCAGCCCTTCTCGAAGCCTCGCCCTCGTCGTGGCTTGGCGTCTGGCCGTCCCAGGACCACCCCCCTTGACACAAGCTGTCCCTCGCCCCCGACCCCCCAAAAAATGGAAGGTAAAATTTCACGTTTGACACTGAGATTCATAATTAGCTGAGTATAACTTGCTCATGTTTCTTAAAAATGGCAGGGCAGTTCACTTCTCTTTAAACAACTTGTCTTCAGCAAACAGTGACAGGATCAACTCCTGTTTGTTATCAGGATAAAGGTGACCTTTATAAAGTGATGCCCCTCTCCAAGCTTCTCATACATGTTGGAGAGCGAGAGAGAGGAGGGGGAAGATGTTTTCTGGCGGAAATATTTCTTTCTGATCATTCCCCCCGTTAGCTGCTGTCCACGGCCCTTGGCTCAGATGCTAATTCCTAACGGTGCTCCGTCCTGTATGGCTAACCTTTCTGCCCAGGCTGTTGACACCGACATGCTGCAGTTTACCGTTTGTGATTTATTTAGGATAAATATGTCTCAGGTGGCATTTAATCCTTCATAAAACCAGTGTAGCCTGCAGTGTCAAACCAGCAATCACGTTGTACGCACAATGAAAAGAGCAGGCCTTTGCATAAAAAAATTGTACAGAAGGTGTTTCGAGGCTCAGAAGGCTTGCAAAGGATTCACCAAGCTAGTGTATCCTGTAATTACCCATAGAGCTGGGTTCATGTTCCCTCTCTTTTCTCTCTCATTACACAACTATCAGAATGTAAGGGAGTCAAAGAAGCACGTACACAAACGTGGGCCTCGGAATAACGAGGCGTGGCCGACTCCACGACCCGGCCACACTTCCTGCAGCAGGGAGTGACTGTGAGAGAGACACAGACAAGCTCACAGCCTTCCTTGGGGTTTTAGCTAGAGGAGAAAGGGACACTTTAAAGAGGTAAAAAAAAAAAAAAAGAAAAGAAAAATTAGAGTCTCGAGTCTCTAATCCAGGAGGCCACTCTTTGTGTTAAGCCACAGCCCATTAAATGACAGATCCCCAAGGACACCCAGCACGCAGCAGGGCCCACTGTCCACGTGGACATAGAGTTTAGGGACCACCGTTCAAGCCAGCAGCCTGTCCACAGAGGATGGAGAGAGAGAGTTTTAGCCACCAACTGTCACTGTCATGAGACACTGTGGCCCAAGTAGGCAACCCCCCACCCCGGGACGCTTCAGGAGTCACCCAACAGTTGACACCTCTCCCACCATGACCCAGGACACACATCACCTGGGAGACACCAAGGACGTCCCTCCTGCTATTTGGTTTACTTCGAAGATGCAAGTGAATGTGTTAAGATTGCGTCAGCTCAAGCTGGAAGTGTGGACAGACAGTGGGTCTTTGCAGGTCACCGAATAAACTACAGCAAAGACCCCACGGAGGCCCCAGCCTGGCCACACGCAGGCCACACTGCACAGCTCCGGCCCAGCACCCCTCCCTACCCCCCTAGGGGACCAGAGCTCTGCTGCCCGGGAACCCAGCATCTAGGAAATTCTTGGACCGATGGACATTCTTCACATTTGTCAGTTCTGTCAAATCTTTTGTTTTCTGGAGCACAGAGACAGAAAACGATGGCAGGAAGGAGGAAAGACCTGAGGGGCCAGCTTGGAATCCTAACCTAGTTCTAGGAAGAGAATTAGGAAAACCAGAGAGGTCGTCTGTTCAGCAAACTAAGAAAGGAGCCGCAAGTTCTCACTTATTTCACTGTTAAACATTAGCCTACAATTGAGGAGAGCACACAGCTCACTTAAGCAACCTCCTCCTGTTCCATCTTGTTGAAGAATACAATTCGCTTTCTACTCCTCTAGGGCCATATCATTTTACATGAAGAAAAAAGTTAGCTCAGATGGCAGTTATACGTTTCGGAAGCACCTTCTAATCAGGGATTGGTGATTCATTATTAGCTTCAGCGGGCGATCCATCTGACATGTAAGGGGAAAAAATTAGCAGCTGTCACTGTGTGATGAGTTAATTTCCTGATAGGCCTGACACTGAAAAGCCATTTGGAGACATGGTGGTGGCTGACTACAAAACCTGGCGCTGCTTTATAATTGGAGATAAAGAGCGAGCGGAGGAGCGGGCCAGGCGAGAGCCCGCGGATCCACAAGTGGGGGCCGCCTGCGCCACCTGCCTCCCCCCAGCATCGCCACGTCCAGGCCCCGGCCTGGCACCTCTCCGCGTGCCCCCCCGCGAGGTGGGAGAGTGACACAGGTGCCTGACGGGCGAGCACGGGACGTTCTCCTTCCAATGGTCCCCATGGCGACCGTCCTCGTCAGAGCCTGGGTTCCCAATAGTGATGGTGCTTCGTCACCAGAAGAAGTGACCCCGTGAAATAAGTGTGTGGGAATGTGGGTGGGGCGGCCCCGGGGGCCTGGGTGAGCGAACCTGCCTCTGACCGGCCCTTGAGTTGCTCTTCCTCTCGGGCCCGCTTGCAGCCCAAGCTGAACACAAAGCAAAGCGTTAGTATCCGGGAGAGCAGAGCTGGAACGGGGCTCTAGCACCAGCTTGTGTCACAGGAGGGACCCGGCGGCCCTCCCGGCTGAGGGGTCCTCACGGGCTCTAGCACCGCAGCCTGGGCCGTTGGCCCCGCTCCCTGGCGGTGTTTCCTTCCCACAGCGAAGCCGGACAGCGTTAGGGACGCCGCTGCCGCCGCCGCACCCAGGGGGACCAGGACCACCGCCAGCCCTGCCGCCAGCCTCCATCCTGGGCGGGACGAAGACGAGCCAGAGACTCGAGGAAGCTCAACCTCGAGGTCCCAGCACGAGGCGGAGAACCTTGCTTCTGCAAAACGCCTGGGGCCTCGGCCCAGGACGGGCTGCAGGATTCTCATCTCTCAGTGGGACACTCCGTGTGTGAGGCCCCGTGGCCTGGGCCAGCAGGTGGTCGTCACCAGGCCGTCGCTAGATCCAAATGCTCCCACCGTGAATCTCCCCGGGAATCGTTTGCTTACTACTCCCTGGGCCTGCGTTTTCAATCCCTTCTAACCAATACTGTTTAAACGACCTAAGTCCATACTCTGAGGGGGGCTGTATATGTACATGGAGTATTAGCCGTCAGGACGGGCGAGGGCCTACCACGTAGGTCGACGTGGGTGGGTCACGCTGCGGGAAATAAGTCAGAGAAAGACAATTAGATGACCTCACTCCTGTGCAATTTAAGAGACAAACAGATGAACACGGAGGAAGGGAGGGAAAAATAAAAAGACGAGAGCAGAGAGGGAGACAAACCATAAGAGACTCTTAATCACATAACACAAACAGGGTCCCTGGGGGGGTGTCGGGGAATGGGGTGACTGGGGAATGGGTGACTGGGGAATGGGTGACTGGGGGATGGGCATGAAGAAGGGCACGTGATGGGATGAGCACTGGGTGTGATACAAGACGATGGATCACTGACCTCTACCTCTGAAACCAGTAATACATTGTATGTTAATTGAATTTAAATTTAAAATATAAGTGAACTGACCTCATTCCAGCGTGGCCCCCAGCACCACGGAAGGAAGGCCTGCCGCCGGGATGAGCAGGAGCGTGTGGACCGGCCGCCCTGGCGCCGGTGTCTGCACTCTCAGGAGCACCTCACGTCGCTCATCAGGTAGAGGGACAAAAACCTGCGCAGAGGGATAAAAACCAGGGCGAAGTAAAGATTCGTTTTCCTGCTTCCAGACTGGCTTCCCGTCTAGACACTGGGAGCTTGGATGGGGCACCCCGGGGCTGCAGCCGCCCAGCCGGCAGGGCGGCCCCCTGGGCGCGGTCGGGGCCAGGCGGCGTCAGGAGGGAGGGGACCCTCAGCGGGGCCCTGTCCGCCTGCTCCGCTGGCCCCGAAGTCGCAGCACATCTTCAGCGCCAGCCCACCTGGTCCCCGACGGCCGGATCTGAGAGCAGCCGCCCCCCGACCCCTCGAGGGCAGGGAGGAGGTTTCACCTGCGAACCGCAGCTCCGCCCGGCCATGAACAGGCCGCCCGACCCTATCTGAGGCCGGACTGTGATCCGACTCCGGGAGCCGCGGTCCCCCCATGTCTGGAAGGTTCCACGGGATGGGTGTGCGCCCTGCCCGCGATCTCAGGCCAGGCTGGACACGGGAGGTCCCTCGGGGTTGGCTGTAGGCACCTCTGCCGACCCCCTGCCCCTCTCACCTCCATTTGGCAAAGGGCGCTCCAGTCCCAGGGCAGGGTCTTAAGGCTGCTGGGGACAGGCAGAGTCAGCAGGTCCTGCGAAGGGATGGACAAATACAGGGCCTCTCGGTTCCTCATCAGCGTTGTCTTATTCTCTTGCCCTCCTTCCTTTCACTCTAATTTCTCAACAAAAACCTCTGGCGGGAACCCAACCACTGAATGCACACACAACTCTTACTGGTTGACTCGATTCCGCACACATTTCTCTACTTCCACATTTTGCCGAACGTTTCTTGACGAGAAGGGTCCTGAGGCCAAACCCCTTGACAGGCATCGAGTAGGTTCAGGCACAGGCTGGTCCTGCGTGTTAAACAGGGCCTTGACCAACAGGAGTAGACGGGGGACTCGTCTTCACGGCTCGGTGCCAGGACCGAAGGAAACATAACACATGGCCCTCGGCGGCACGGGGTGAGGGATCTTTGATCTGGTGAGATTAGGATTCCATTTGCTTATTCCTGATTTCTTCCTGGCCCTACGGTGGGTCTGCGCCAGCTCTGCTTACCCCACCCGGCTCCTTCCCGGGCGCTGTGGGTTCCCATCGGTCTTGCAGGATCCTGGGCTTCTCTGCAGAGTCAGAGCCCGGCAGGAAATGATCCCAGGAGGCCGAGAGGGCGCAGACCTGGAGCTTCAGGGCCCCCCGTGCACCCCGAGGAGGAGCCGGTCCCTGGGCAGCCGGAGAGAAGCCCCAAGAGGGGGACATGGTGCTGTGTCTACCTGAGGCCACACTGCGCAGGTGGTCACACCTCGACGCCTCTGAAGCCGGGATGCGTCCATAGTGTCCCAATTCCAGCCCCGGGAGGAGCCAGGGGGAGGCCGGAGAGGCTGCGGGGGGCGGGGGGAGGCCGGAGAGGCTGTGGCGGGGGGGGGAGGCCGGAGAGGCTGCGGGGGGGGGGAGGCTGCGGGGCGGGGGGGAGAGGCTGCGGGCGCCCTCGACGCCAGGGACACGTGTGCCTGGTCCTGTCCCTCGGCGAGGCCCCGGGAGCGGCGGCCCTCGGGGACCACGGCCCCGGCGGCGTCAGAACCCGGGGTAGGAGGCGGAAGAGCATCCTATCAGCCCGGAAGCAAGAGGCTGCATTTGGGGGCGCCGGGCCGGGCGCGTGGCCGCCGCAGGACCGACCCGGCAGCTCTGCGGGCAGGCGGCGAGCGAGCATCGAGACTCGGGCCCTGCGGTCGGCCAGGCCCCGCCTCGGGCCCAGGAAACCCCGGGGGCTCCGACCCGGGCCGCGTCCCCCGACCCCGAGCCCCAAGCGGACTGCCGCGGGGCAGGGCGTGCAGCTCCGCGGGGTCACAGCGCTGAGCGGGGCGCTCAACGCCAAGGCGGCCCGAGGGCCCGTTGAGGGACTTCTGGGGGACGGGCCCTGCGCGGGCTCCCCACACGCCCTGCCCCACCCCCAGGCCCCGCACAGCCCCGGGAGGGTTAGGGGCCGGGGCCTGCCCAGCCCCCGGGGCCCGCCCCACGTGCGCGCGCACCCCGGCCCAGCGGGGCACTGGGGGCGCTGGGGCACCCTCGGGGGGCGCTGGGGCGGGGTGACGGGGCCTCCGCTGAGGTCTCGGGTGGGCCGGGCACCCGGAGGAGGACCCACGCCGCCCGCCGCCCTGGCCGGGCCCCCGCACCCCGGCGGCAGGTGCGGCCCCTGGGCTCCCACAGGTGCGGCCCCGCGGCGGCGTCTGTCGTGGGGTCCCGCACGCGGGGGCGGGGGTCGGGGGTGAGAGCGAGGCTGGCGACGCTGCCCCTGGCTTCCCTCCCGGTGCCTTCGGGGTTCGGTTCCTCGGGAGGGGACGAGCCGCCGTGCCCGCCGCCGGGTGCCCGGTCAGGAGCCCAGGGCGGGACGCGAGGGCAAGGGCAAGGGCCGCGGGCCTCGGGCGCCCCTGCCTGCGGGGATGGGGCCGTGCCCGCAGCCCCCCCACCCCGGGCGACTTTGCGGAGACTGTCCTCGGCCCCCGCTCAGCAGCCGCGGCCTGGGAAGGAGGAAGCGCGCGCCCGGCAGGCCTCGGTTCGCCAAGGCTGCACCTGTGGGGGCGCGTCTGGGCCGCCGGCGACCTGGGCAGGTGGCTCCGGGGTCCTGGGGCCGCGCCTCTCCCGCCCCCGGCTGACTGGGCTTCACTCTACTGCAGCACGCACGGAGCCGGTGGGACAGAGCCAGGCCCAAGCCAACGCCAACCTGGGAAGTTCTGGAAGCAGCGGCAGACCCGGGAAGAGGCTTGTGGGAAGAAGGTTCTGGGCTCTGGCTCCTCCCCAAGCCGTGTTCTTCCAGCAGCTCACAGGGCCCCTCGTTAGAAAACAAAAGACGAGCTCGCCCCTGATATATGTATGAATAAGTGTGTCACCTCTTTCTCTATCTGCTGCCCTGACGATGCAACACAAGGCTGAAAGCAGAGCTATTCAAGTGATGGGGATAAAACACCAGGTTCTTTCTGTTGCTTGCCTGATCCAAAAGGCTGTGCACCCTTGTTACATAGCAGACAATATTCATCTTTTCACAAAGCGGGCACAGGCTGGGACTGGAGAGAGTCTTGATACGTGGGCACATTAGGCCCTGTGGTCAGACTGGTCAGTGGTGGCTTCAGCGGGCTGCTGTGGAGCTCACCTGGGGAGAGACTGGGTCCCCAGGGGCTTGGCTGGGTCCCCAGGAGCAAGTGAGCAGCGATGTGGGGCAGCACGCCCCCACCCTGTGGCCCCCACTAGGCCCTCAGCAAACCTGTGACCGAGGCTGACACGTGCTGCTTCACAAACCGACCCCCTGAAGTCATCGTCCTTGTCCACCAGGTCTCTTCTGAGTTTTAAATGAAACATATATAGCACAAGCGTGAGGGTTCTAGGAGGGTTCAAGGCAGCCTGGGCTTCCTGTGCACTTGCTCCCCTGACCCCAGACACATTCCCCCGACACTCCTTCAGTGCCCATCACACCCTCCCAGCAGCACATGAGGACTGAACACATACCTGTAGGCAATCCCACCCCAAAGCCATGAGAAAGCCAAGGAACAAAAAGGCAAAATCCCACAAAGACACAGAGAATGAGAGCAGCAGGAGGAGCACATATGAAACTTACTTTGGGGAAAGGTGAGGGGTGCCGGGAGTGGTTCTGATGGAGCAAAGCAGAGAAAACAGTCCCTCGGTGCCAACAGGGAGGACCCCAGCCAGCAAATGCTAAACTGCATCCCAGAGCCCTGAGAAGCAGACACAGTGCAGATGGCAGGGCCTGGGCTGAGGCAGGTCCCTCCCCCCACCTGACCCCTGCAGCCAGACAGGTGCCATCCCCCACTCCCTAATGTAGGAGAAAACTGGAAGCTTTTTCTCTTCTAGAGAAATCCAACCAGAAAGGCCGTGAGCTGGGGACACAGCAAAGAGTGGGAGAGGCCATGCATAAAATGGGATTAGGAGAAATTCTACGTACTGAATGAGACCCACTTGCAGTCTCCCTCCTGCTGGGCTCCAGTACAAGCGAAACCAGATATGTGACCTGCCGGTAGGAGACCACAGAGTTCTTTTCTGGAGAAACTGAACCATCCTAGAGAGAAGACCTCCACACATAGATATTCAAGGATTTCACAGTGAAAAGGCTGACTGCTGTCAGGTCACTTTGAAGTGAAGCCAGCTGCCAAAAAACCCCATACAGAACTTCCAATCAGCCTTAGGGCCTCATTCAAATATGGACATAAGGCCAGGGACAGACATGAATAAAAAAGATCAAGAATAAATAAGAAGGGGGGAGAAATCCAGTAGAAACATATTTAAAAAGAAAAATTCAAAAACTGTACTTGTGTAATAAGAGAATATATGCTTCCATGAAATAACACGTTTCTATATTTTTAAAAAGTAATAATAAGAGAATAAGAAGAGAACTTCAGGAAATTAAAAATAAAATAGATGACATTTTAAAAAATTTGTATTTTTAAAAATTCCATCTTTGGAAGACAAAGTGAAGAAAGCCTTTGGAAAGTAGGACCAAAAGACAAAGAAATTAAATTTAGGTGATACCACAAATCAGAAAGTTAAAATATCAGTGCAGGAGATCCACAATCAACTAAGAGAAGGTCTAGAAAGGCAAAATTAGGGAAAACACAAAGAAGGAAGTTATCAAAAATTAATTCAAGAGGATTTACCGGCTGGGAGGTAAGGGTTTCCAGCTTGAAAGAACCCATCAAGTGCCCGGCATAATGAACCAAAGAGTCACATAACTGGGCTTATCAACACGAAATTCCAGAACCTCAAAATATGCAAAACTAAATGCTTTCCCAGAAAAATTAAGGAGATCACACAAAGCAAATAAAAATGGTGTCAAACTTCTGAAAAACAATTCTGGATATGAGAAGTCAAAAAAGTGTTCAAAATCCAAAGGGAAACTATATAATCAAAGAAGAATTCTGTATCCAGCTAAACTATCAAAAATGCAGGTAAAATAAAGACATTGTTACATGTACAGTCTCTCCAAAGTTTTGCCTGCACTATACCCTTTTTCATGAAGCAACTGAAAGATACACTCTTGCAGAAGACAGAAGAGTGTTGAGATTCAGGAACAAAAAATCAACAACACAGGGTGTTTCCAGGGTAGCGCTTCTTGGAGCAGATAAAGGGAGGGATCTAAGCAAAAAGGAATGGAATTTTCCATTGATGGCTTAATACATTCATTTGTATGGACAACATGTTTTAAGAGTTGGGATAGTTTGGAAAGAACAAGTGATAGCATATGAAAAAAATCTAAGCTGATAAAAAGTGAGGTAATATTAATGCCAGCAGAAGCTTCAGACAAATGTATAAAAAATGAAATCAAGTCACTCGACCCCACAGTGAACAATGTTTACATGGTCATCCTATTCATACTGAAATGAGTTTAATAAAAATGGTACTATAATTAAGCTGGAAGGATGGGGAGAAAACGGGGTGATTAGGATGAGCGTAGTAACTCCTCGGTCCTAATGAGAGGTTGATAGTGTCTCAAAATGATACATAATTTGAGTGTCAACAAGTTGCAACATCCATTTCTTGCCTAGATGGCAAACTAGCACAGGCCACGGTCTCCATCCTGGAAGTCCACCCAAAGTGTAGGATGAGTGGAAATGAGGAGATAGCAGCTGCATGTGGCTTCAGCTGCTGTGAGCTGGGCGTTTGGTGGACAGCGAGCTGCGTCCAGGGCCCTGCACCCAGGCAGCCACCACCGCCGTGGTAGGAAAGCTTACAGAAAAGCAGCTGAAATCTGATTTTGCTCTGCGGGAATCCTGGAGCAACAGCCCAGCCTCCTGGTGCAGGAGACCCTAGGGATGGAGCCAATGCAGACAACAGCCCTCGTGATGTGACATGACAGAGGGGCCAGCCTTGAAGACCTGGCAGCTTCCATCAGGGACTTACTCCTCTAGGGCCAGCTTCTACCCTTAGCGTTTGAATAGCTGTCGTTATCCAAACATGAAAGAGAAAGAAAGAAAAAGAAAGAAAGAGAGAAAGAGAGAAAGAGAGAAAGAGAGAAAGAGAGAAAGAAAGAGGAAAGAAGAAAGAAAGAAAGAAAGAAAGAAAGAAAGAAAGAAAGAAAGAAAGAAAGAAAGAAAGAAAGAAAGAAAGTTAATGATTTAGGAAGTGAGTAGTTCTATGTTAAAAAAAAAAAAAAAGTGATCACTTCTCTCCATCCAAGAAACCAAGCAAGTTGAATTGATTCCCATTTGACTTGACATGCTTGGCTGGCAAGTTGGCTCGGTGCCGTGCCCGTCTGCCCCTCTACCCTGCAGAACGAGCCCAGGGATGCCTGACAGCGTCGGGAAATTGCCAAATCACTGGCCACAGGGCAGGATGTCCAAACAAAGAGAGGTTTTCCGTCCGCAGGCCTGGGAATGAAAGCATTTCATTTCCCCAGTCTCTGGTGCACACGGTGCAAATGCCACCCCCACCCCCCACCCCCCCAGCTTTTGGAAGGTAATGGAGTCAGTTGCTTCAGATGGACTGATGGTAATTCCTACCAATTAGGCGTATAATAATCATCTGGGCCATGTTTAGTTATCGGAGCAAGAGACTAAATTACATCCTACTGCATACCAAATAACTTTTATAATATGTATTTAAAGAGTCAGGAACAGCCAGAAGCCACCAGTAGACCCTTCCACGTCTCAAGCGGTTGCACTGACATGTTCTGCCATCTTGAGTCTATGTGCACAGCTCAGTTTGACGGTGTGAAAAAGGGAGAAGGAAAAAACACATATGCTGTAACCAAGAAAGGAATGAATCCTCTCCGAGAGAGGAGAATGGTGCGGAAAGACAGCAGTCAGCTACACTCAGAGCAAAAGGGTCTTAAGCTTGTGTCCTAAGTTTTCTGAATGTGTTTGGCTTCGAAGATTGTTGTTTTGTTTTTGTCAGTTGGGGGTGGATGGGTCTTCCAACCCAGAGGAAGCCAAGGCTGGATGTAAACTGACTTCATGTGTGGGCCATCTGAATTTTGCTCAATAGCCAGTGGCTGCCCCGTTGCCCCTGGGGGCTCCCCAGGACTCTGATTGGGCTTCTGGTTCCACATCAGCCAAGAAATATGTTACATGAGGGGAGTGATCTCAAGGCTGTAATCTTCTCTAAATGCGACCCGCTGGTGCTGGCTTTCAGCAGCAGGCACACCTGATGGAGTTCGAGATGTTGGCCTCACTGATGCCAGGAAGGGAGGGATGCTGATGGTCCAGATACGGGTGGGTGACCCCACTTTTTCCTGGCATCACACCTCACAGGAAGTGGTCTCTACTGGATCGAAATCCATGGCCTCTCTTCTAACTGCTGATTCATGTCTGCCCCAGTGTTGTACAGCGAGTCTGTGGGAAGTCTGCAAGAATTGGCGATTTGCTTTCTTTTCTTACCTCTTCTTCTTCTTTTTTTAAAAGATTTTATTTATTTATTCATGGGAGACACAGAGAGAGAGCAGAGACATAGGCAGAGGGAGAACTAGGCTCCCTGCAGGGGCCCTCCCTCCCTCCCAGGACCCTGGGATCACACCCTGAGCCAAAGGCAGATGCTCAACCATGGAGCTACCCAGGCACCCCTTTTCTTGCCTCTTCTATCCCAAGGAATTGTCTTCTCTGCTGAGCCAAACCTTCCAAACTTGAGTGGGTCCCCCAAGGCCTGCACTGTGTTGGTGGGGACAAGGGGTGGGCAGTGGGGCAAGTCAGTAATCCTTATTCATCTTGGATCTAAAGCCAAGTCCTCCAATCAGTGTATTAGCAACAAAGCTGGCACATCTTTGGCATCTTATTTCTGATGCCATCTTATTTCTGATTGATGGGAACATCAATCGGTTCCCAACTCGGAAGAGAAAAAAATGCAATATTTTTTGACCCTCCAGCTCCCCAGACTTCTATTATGGACTTTGTCACTTGATCCCCTCCCTACAATAACGGTGGTAAATGACAGCAGAAGTTAGCGCTCTACATTTCCACCCCACAACCTCAGCCCCAAAGCTAAGATGAGCTGAGAGCGACCGTGAATCTCACCACCACCACCACCACGATAGGCTGTCCTGAGTGGGACTCAGGTGCATCTGAAATGTGACCTCAATTCTGAATGTTGAAATAATATTATCTGATGAGTCCTATCTGTGGCCAGCTTTGAGAAACACCTCATCAGCCCATTGCTTCGTTTTCTAGCTTTTACCATGAAAGTAGCTCTGGGCTTGGTATCAGGACAGCTTCAGAAGGGGTTGGGCGGTGGCCCTACCTCAAGCCCTCCAAAATAATATTAAGTTGAACAGGGAGCCATATAACTTACAACATTTGCTTTCCATCAACTACACATGAACAGATCTACTGTCACTCGAGTTTAGCCACCCAGGGGCAATCATTTAAGACCTCTAGGCTTGCATGTCCCATCTGTGCAGGAAGGCCTTGGTCATGCTGCATGACCTTGAAGGCCCCTTCCAGCTCTGATCACATCTGGTCCTGGAAGAGGAATGGCGAATATCTGGCTTGATGGTGGTTCACACACAAAGAAAGGTCATATGCTCACTATGACCCTCCCCTCGCCCCCCATGGACAACTGCTAGAAGTTTACCCATTAGCTCCCCGGTCATCAGACCTACCTCAAGAATCCACTTCCCTCCTGGGAACAAGATTGGTGGGGGGAGCGCCACTAGAGTGAAAGAGGCTGCCTCCACGGCGTATGGGGCAGGAACCCTGTCGTAGGAGGAGCAGTTGAAGGAACCTGCCCATAACAATTAGGAGGACAGAAGACTGAGAAGAAGCTATCTGGAGACGCTGCACAAAAGGACACATGGCCCTCTGAGCCGGTGAGGTGCTGGAGGGAGGAAGGAGAGCCCAGCGGCACACCCCACGGGCTCTCTGTTAGACCTGCCACACTAGACCGGTTATCTGGAGGGCTCGGGGGCAAAGGTTCAGCACAGGGGACTAGAACCTTCCCTGAGAGGCCAGCTGAGCCCCATCACTGCTACCGTCCAACCCAGAGGTTCTGCAGACGGATTCAGAGCAGCTGGAGAGAAAAGGGGCGTGCTGGCTGGAGGCTGTCACCGTCTCTTCCTGGATCGTGGCAATCCCCTCTCAACTGGTCTCCGCTGCTCATCTCAGCCTCATCCATCTTACTAGCCTCCCTGTTGCCAGAACGCTGACACCTCCCTACTCAAACCCTGGATCCTTATTACCTGCAAGATGAAACATGAACTTTTTAAAAATTCATTTTATTTTATTTTTTAATTAATTAATGAATTTTAATTTTAATTTTTTTATTTTTTTGAAACATAAACTTCTTAACACAGTTGACACATCCCCGTGGGCCCGGGACTCTGTCTACCTGACCAGCCTCATTCATCTCCCTTTGTGCCCTCGTCAGACCCTGGGGTGAGCAGCACTGGACCTGTACGCCTCCCTGCCCGTGCCCTTCTGGAGAGTTCTGGCTGACCCACCACCCTGTCCGGTGCTTCTCATCCAGTGCCGGCCACTCAGGGGAGTCCGCCCTCTCTCCCTGGATCTTAACTGCAGGTGCCCGGAGGGCAGGGACTGTGTGCGTCCTTGGACTTCGGAAACCACAGCGCCTGCAGGGAGGTGCTGCGTGTAAATGTCCGGGGTGGAGTGGCTAGCGGAGGAAGAGGGGGAGGAGAGTCACAGCAAACGCCACATGCACAAGGACCTAGTGCCCTAGTGGTGAGGCTGGATGGGGGACACAGGGGCAAGGGCATGGCAGCAGGTGCTTCCTGCACGCGGGTGCTGGTGGGCCCGGGGGGGCCGGGGTGGGGAGGGGCGCAGGTGGGGGTACAGATTCCAGCTCTGAGGCAACGAACAGGCTGAGGAAGGTGAGGAAGCACCATGCAGGCTCAAGGAGACTCTCAGGGAGTCTGAGAACTCCAGGCCAGAGGGGGTCACTCCCCCTCCCCCACCGAGGGCCCCCCAGGGGCTTGGCTGTCCAGCCAGCAGGTAAATGTTGCACCTCTCTGCATGGAATGGAATATGCCCAACAGCCCTTGGGCAGGATTTCACAGAGCGTCCCCTAGGCCAGGGATCCTGGACCTGTTCTCACAGTGATCCACAGGGGAAAATGTATTTCTTAGGATGACCTCATACATATGTAAAATTTAGATGTAGCTGGAAGAAAAGTTTCACAAGCAGATCGTATCCCCACTGCTCTGATACACCGTGATATTTTCTATTCTGTTCCATTTCATCTTCGTGAAATGGCTTGTCGCAATTCCCTTGACTGATTTCCAGACCCACTGGTGAGTCCCAGCACGTATTTGTGAACTGCGGGCTTTTCACCTCAGAAGTAGTGGGGGGCTTTGTTAAAATATAGATTTCTGGGACTCACCGCAGAAGGACCCAGGAATCTGCACTAAATATATGTCACAATGTGGGGGGCATCTTTGTGTTTGTTTGGAAATTGATGCTTTGGGTGATACTGAAGTCTTCGGAAACCTTCCATCAGCCTCAGTAGAATTTTGTTTATTGATGTCTTCTAATGTCTAATAGATTCACACTTACAGTGCTGTTGGGTTAATACAGGAAAGCAAGAGTGCCTGGCAAAGAATAAATGCTCAATAAATATTTACTGCCAGGGCGCCCAGGTGGCACAGTTGGTTAAGCGTCTGACTCTCGGGTTTGACTCAGGTCATGATCGCAGGGTTGTGAGATCAAGCCCTGTGATATATATTTCCCTCCCCCATAAATAACTATATAAAAATTTTTAAAATTTTAAATATTTGCTACCATCATCATCATTTTCCCTTCCAAACAGAACTGTTGATCCACATACATCTGCTCTTTCCAGAAGTTTCCCCATCATAGTGAATGGCACCATGTTCTCTCAGTTGCTCAAGCCAAAAGCTAGGAGCCATCCTGACCTCTCTTCCCTCACCTCACTCGGCCACCTTCCACTTCACATGCAGACAGCCCACTGTCCAGGTGTCCTCGACTGCCACCAATGCCTCTTGCCTGAACTGCTGCAACAGCCCCTCTTGCTTCTACTTTTCTTTCCTAACATCCAGGGTGACCTTTTACAAAAATAAATCAGTGGTCACCTCTCATCTGCATTACTTACTTATTACTGCACAAATTACCCCAACATACAAGTGGCTTAAAACTACACGTATTTATCCTCTCACAGTTGCTGTGGGTCAGGAATTCTGGAGCAGCTAAGCTGATGATTCTGGCTTCGGTCAAGACATCACCAGGGGCTGTCTTCACTAGAAGGCTTGGCTGAGGCTGAAAGATCCACTTCCAAGAGGGCTCCCTCAACTGGCTTCAGCACATGGGCCTGCCTCGGGCTACTTGCGTGTCTCTAATAACAGGGCAGCCATCTTTCCCAGGGAGTGTGATCTGGAGAGAGGCTGCAGCTCCTGTGTCTTTTATGACCTGGCCTCAGAAGTCACACACCATCACTTATGCCTTATTCCATTTGTTGGGAGTGACTCACCATGTCTGCTCAAGAGGAGGGAATTTGGCTCCACCATTTGAAGGGGATGTCAAAGAATTTGTAGGCATATCCTAAACCACTACACCCTACTTAGTCCACACCCACCTCCTGGCTATAGGCATCTTGTCTGATTCCCAAACATGCCAAGCTCACTGAGCCTTCCTACCCCTTGATTACTCAAGGCCTTTGTACTTGTGATTCTGGAAGACTCCCTTAGCCGAGCCAATTCTTCCATGTCATTCAGTGTCATCTCCAGGTCTTTCTTTCTGCAAGGACTTTCTGATGGTGGACTATACCTAGTCCCCTCATCTATGAGGGTCAGGAAGCAACTTGACTCTCACTCCTGATTAGCTGCGTGTCCTCCTGGACTGTGAGCTCCGTGGGAACAGGCCATTCGTCCCCCATTTATCACATGGTAAAACCACAGGAGTTAGGATGGTATGACGCTGCACCAGGCCTCCAGGCTGTGTGAGAACACTGCCAGACCAAGAGCGGACCCAAGACGCTCTTCCAGGATCGTCACCAGTTCCCTTGTCAATCCGAAATGCGCCAGCGTCAGGAACCAATATCCCTAAAATCCAGCCCATTTTGTCTCGTTAGAAATCTAGGAAAAACGACCCGGGAAGGTGTTCTCCTTCCAACTCAGAAGCCACCAGAAGCTCTCCATCACTTTCGTCCTGGCCCAGCGTCACACCATCCTAACTCTTACGGTTGTTAGCCTGCGATGCAAGAATTCATTTACGTGAATCGCACAAAAGAAACGTGCACTTTTTCATTGATTGTTTTGAATCTGAACTTACTTTTTTTGCTTTTCTCTAAATTTACCAAAATTTGCTCGAAAATGACCCCTGCCCCACAGGGTAAGAAATTAAAACTCTGGTGAAAAAAAAAAAAAAAAAAAAACAACCCTCTGGTGAAAGGCGTGGGCGTTGCCGATCGTGAACCTGGGCGGAGAAAATCACGATGCTTGTTTTTAAGATGAACAGAAAGCAGGTGGAAATAAATTCTCTTCCAGGGGAGCAATTTTTGCTAAAAAGATTCACATTTCCTTGAGGGTTTTATCCAGAGTAGATCAATGCAACTAAAGCAGAACAACATGTAGTTTACAAAAACCCCGTGCTTCTCTCCTGTGAGGCAAGCGATCACACTCTATCTGTATACGACTTCATTTCAGACGCTTCAGACAGCACCCGCACTTCATCACTTTTATTGCTGTCAGGCTCCACACTGCTGCTGCTGCTCCTTTAGAAAGTCTCTGTGATCCTGAGAACTTTCCTGCTAATCATTTTCCCTTTGCTAATGACCCTAACCTTCCACCAAATGACTTCTCCGTGTCAGCCTTCACTTTACATCTCCCTCCTTCCTCACTCCCTCTTCTCTCTCAGATTTCCCATTTTTCAAGCCACCATGCGGATTCTCGTCTGTTGAATTTCACCTCCTTCTTCCTGTCCTGGATTGCCTATTACCTATCGCAAAGGTCATTTTAAGTGTAATTCAGCTGAAATTACTTTATTTTCTAATGGACACATTTTCTTCTCTCTGTAGGTCCCTCCCTCTGTGCCAGGCCTGCCTCTGCGCTGTCTCCTGCCTTCCCTCTCGCGCCACCCACCCCCCACGACAAACACAAATCCCAGTTTTCAAGGACCTCTCTATTCTTAATTGCTCTCCATGGAAAGAAATGCAGATGAAAGCAATCCCCTAGATCTGCTGCTTTAAAGGCTAAGATTTATATGTTCATGGCCTGGCCATGGGGGTTAGGGGGAGGGGGTGTTTCTAGGATAAATGAAAACAACAATAAAAATCACACACCGAATCTGGAAGACCCCGAATATAAAATCCACTCTTCTTGGAGTACTAGGAATCCTGGCAGCGATTCCAAGTTCTAAACTCACCCCAAACTCTCAGGACCACACGTGAAATGGCTGGGGAGGCTCACCAAAGTGACTTCCACCTGTCAAGACGCGGGGTATGCATGTGTGTAATGTGAGTGTGTGTGTGTGTTTGTAGGTGTGCGTTGAGGGAAGCAGAGATCGGTGGGCTTTCTGGCTTTGGTGGGTCTGCCTCTCAGCTCCTGAGACGTTACTCACCCAGCTGGCACGTTCCAGAAGGTTCTGTCCCCACTTCTTCCTGGAGCAGAGTGAGTGCCTGGGGAAGACTACCCCCCACCCCCCCAGCCCCAGTCAGTCTACAGTGAGGGACAGCGTATGTTGGGTCTTCTGAGCTGTGGTGAGTCTTCACCGCCTTTGACTCTCATCAGGTTCACAAGGAAGCTAAGGGCCTGACCCCAGGGGAGCCCTTGCAATGTGTCCACATCCATCCTGGCCAGGCCACCAAGACTCCCACCCCGAAGAGACCAAGGAACGCTGCTCTGCCTTCAGTATTCCAGGACCTCACGCAGGGACTTTGGCCCGGTTACTCAAGGCCTTTGTGCCTGGAATTCTGGAAGGTTCTCTCAGCAGGGCCGCTTCCCCCTTGTCATTCAGCGTCAGCCAGGTTCCCCTTGCTTCTGGGCCCTGGGTGGCCACAGGGGATGGATTTCCCGTCAACTGAAGAACTCTAAATGGTTAAGTTGAAACTGCAGCAGACAAGCCTCCTGGGTCGGGAGGGGTGGGGGATGGGGGGCTCTACTCCTCCCCCCAGCCTCACTGCCCCCCTTTCCAAGGCCTCAAACTGACGGGTTTTATTGACAAATGGTCCTACTTGGGTGCTGCCTTTCTTTAAAGCAGGTGCCGATAATGAAAGCGGGGTGACAGAGGGCGCTGGCCCGGCGGGCGGCGGGAGGGGCCCCGGGGGGGCGCCGGCAGCGCGGGGGGGGGGGGGGGCGGCTCGCTGGCAGCCGCGGCCCTAATGACAGGACAGCGTGTCCGTGCACCGTCTAATTAATCCCATATTTTCACACAGCGTAATTACGGAGCCGGCCTGAGTTATTTGGCGGCTGGGGGAGGAGGCGCGCGCCCTGTCCTCCGCTCGGCTCCTCGCAATTTATTCTGCTCCCCCCGGCTGGAGGCGGCGAGCCCGGCGCGGGCCGACCTGTCATCGCGGCGTTATCACCGAGCGCACCCCCTTCCTTACCGGGCTGCGAGGCCGCCGCAAATTGCTATTTTTATGGCATATGATAAAGGCAGTGCTACCTGATGTTCACATTTTTAACCGTCTGGTGCGGGGAACCCTCGGCCCCGCGTGCCCCCGAGCGCAGGGCCCCCCGTGCAGGCCCCCCATGCCCAGTGACCCCTGTGCCCAGCGCCCCCCATGCGCCCAGCATCCTCTGTGCGCCCAGCGCCCCGCTGTGCCCAGCACCCCCATATGCCCAGTGCCCCCCATGCGCCCAGAGCCCCACATGCCCAGCGCCCTCTGTGCACCCAGCATTCCCCATGCCCAGTGCCCCTCATGTGCCCAGGGCCCCCAGTGCTCAGAGTCCACCATAAACCCAGTGCCCTCTGTGTTCAGCGCCCCCCGTGCGCCCAATGCCCCCCATGCCAAGTTCCTCCTGTGCTCAGGGCCCCCATGCCCAGTGTCCCCTATGTCCAACACCCCCCATGCGCCCAGGACCCCCGTGCCCAGTGACCCCCATGCTCCCACACCCCTCATGACTAGCACCCCTGTGCCCATTACCCCCCCATTCTCCCAGCACCCCTCATGAACTCAACACCCCCTGTGCCCAGCACCCCTCATGCCCTGCAACCCCCCCTCCCATGCACCCAGTGTTCCCCATGCCCAGGGCCCCCTGTGTGCCCAGTGCCCCTGTCACCCACCCACCCCCCATGGCCCAGGCCACTGCTCCTCCCACAGCTCTCTCTCCCCTCTGCTCCAATATGCCTTCTTGGTCCCAGGTCATCTTTCCAAGAAACTGTTTCCGTGGTCTTCCTGCCCCTTTGGGTCCGGGGTATTTGCCAGAGCGTCTTTGCACGTGATTACTCACCTTGGACACACTGTAAAGTGGTAAAGCCCCCACTGGTGTGGTGGAAACACCGGCTCCCTGGGTGGGCTGTTCAGACAGGGAGGCCTGTGCTCTGTGGGTTCAAAGCCAGCCTCCGGCTCAGGGGTCAGGGGTCAGGAGTCCAGGGGCCGTCCATGGGCCAAGAGAGAGCTCAGAACACAGGGGCCCCTCGGCTAAGGAAGGCTCCAGAATCAGCTCATGCCCCCCCCCCAAGGCTGAGGGACACCTCGCATCTCTGACCCCTGGGAACTGAGTGCACGGGTCTGCCCCTCACCCTCCCAAGCCTCAGTATTTAGAGGGCACAGAAGGGAAGCCGAGTGCGCCCCCCAGGACCACACAGGCTGCGCAGACACTCTTCTGCAGGTGCGCTGGGAATGGAGCAGTCCCCCAAAACCGTGGAAGGACAGACCCCTCTGGGAAGTGTTCTTAGTCTCTGGGGACAGTGGGGAGGTCTGAGTTCAAGGATTAAGCAGGTTACATGTTTAGAAATAAAATCAAGAAATGAAAAGTAAAGCGTTTCAACAGATTTCTGAATAGTTTCTGTCAAAATGCCTTCTTTTGGGGGGTTGTTCACATACTTGAGAGACGCACCATTAACCCTGTGCTTTGTAAAACCAGGGCTTGATGCCTCTCATCCAACTCCTTTGCCAATGTCATTGGGTAATTTTGAGGACAAATAGGGCACATGTTGAGCCCCTTGGGGGGCAAACACTCTACAAAGTTTAAAAATTATATTTCATCATCTTACCACCACATGTCTGCCATTACCCAGACCATGGAAGTTATAGTCACTAGTCTCAATAATTTTGAATATCAAAGGAGGATAATTCTTGGAGGTCACTTGGACAGTTTAAACAAACCACCTTTAGCAAAATACTTACTTAAAAGAGTAAGCTATGGATTTCCTTTTATATATCTGGCAAATGGAGCTGCGTGGATTCCATTCCCGACACCTTCTGTAACATTTTGGTGAGATCCAGTGTGGAGACGGCAAAGTGCACGTGTCGCAAGTGTATAGCTCGGTGCGTTATCACAGACCAACCCCGTTATGTAACCTTGAAATAGGCCATGACCTCTCCGGGCCCCATCGGCCATGACCCCAGGGGCTTCACCTGCCGGCCCCCAACACCGCAGGTTAGTGCTGCCTGTTTTGTACACATGTGATGGAACCGTGGCTGGAGGACAGAGTAGATCACGTCTCTGAGATTCACCCACATTTTGTACATACACCCTCGCGTCTTTATTACTCATGTGTCTGAGAATCTGAACAGGCAAATGGACAATGGCCAGACCATATATAAAAAGGAGAATGCGACCCATGCCCCTAGCCACCTCCCGGGAAACCAACCACCTTGTCAGAAATAAATAGTCTGGGAAGGCCTCTACCCCAGGTTGGACTTGCAGGAAACCGGATGGCTCTCTCCGGTGATAATCCCCCCAGCCTCCAAACTAGGCTCAAGCACAGGAAAGCCAAATATGCACCTCGAACCAGTGACAAGGGACACCCTGCTTCTAGCTAGCTTCCCGTGGCTTCCCCCCGCTGACAGCCTCCGTCAAGGTGGACGGGGAGCCTTCCCTCTTTCCATACAGAACATTCCCACTCTTCTTCCTGCCTTGAGTCTGGCAAACACAAGGGATGGCTGCCCACGCACTCGCTGAGCAGGCTTCTAAGAGCCTTGGCTTTCCTCAACTGCTCGGTCTTCATTCATCTCCACCGTCCACTCTTCGTTTACAGAGGACACATGTCATTACCACTGGCGTGTCCCTGTTTCCTGGTATCACATCCTGCCCAATCCATTGCGGATGGGCATTTGGGCTAGAAATAAAATCGAAGAGAGACCAAAAGTGCTTCTGTGACCATTCTTGCACATGCCTTTTGGTGAAGACATGTGCATCCTTCGGGGGGATGTGAACCTGGCGGTGCAGTTGTGGCTGTGGTTGTGCACATGCGCTGCCCTGACACCATGGGGAACTGCTGCTCCCACCTCTGCCAATGCTGGGTATTTTGTGTCTTTTTCATTTCAGCCACTCTGGTAGCTTTTCAGTGCAATTGCAATGTGGTTTTAATTTGCGGCTATGTAGCAACCAATGCCACTGAGCAGCTCTTCATACATTCTGTGACCATTTGGCTCGGCTATTGGCTTTCTTTTTTTGATATTGCAATCTTTTAAAAAATATTTCTCAGGGCTCCCAAGTAGCTTCATCGAGGAAGCGTCTGCCTTTGGCTCAGGTCACGATCTCGGGGTCCTGGGACCAAGCCCAGGTTGGGTTCCTTGCTCAGTGGGGATCCTGTCTGCTTCTCCCTCTGCTCCTCCCCGTGCTCGCTTGCTCTGTCTCTCAAAGAAATAAAATCTTTCAAAAATATTTCTAGATTTTCATATGTTAGAGCAGTTTTAGGTTTACAGAAAAACTGAGAGGAAGGTACAGAGATTTCCCCTAGACCGCCACCCCCATACTTTTTACTGAGGACGAAGCTACGTGGGCACATTGTCACCTAGTTTATGTTGGATGCACTCTTGGTGTTGTACGTTCTATGGGTTTAGACCAACATGTTTCAATCGTGTGGTATCATACGGAGTATTTTCACCACCCTACAAGTTCTCCATGCACCGCCTGTTTGTCCGTCCTCCCCACCCCTAGCCCCCAGCAGTGTCCGATCTTTTTACTCTCTCCACAGTTTTGCCTTTTTCAGAATGCCACAGGGTTGGAATCATACCAATCATACCGTATGGAGCCTTTTCAGATTGACTTCTTTCACCTTCATGATGTGCATTTAAACTTCCTCCATGTCTTTTCATGGCTTGATGGCTCATTGCTTTTTATTACTGAATAATATTCCATTGTCTAGGTGGACCAGAGTGTATCTGTTCACTTAGTGAGGGACTTCTTGGTTGTTTCCAAGTTTGGGAAATTGTGAATAAAGCTGCTACACACACCCATGTGCCGATTTTTGTGTGGACATAAGTTTTCAACAACTTTGGGTAAACACTAAGGAGCATGATTGCTGGATCACATGGTAAGAGTATGTTTAGTTTTGCAAGAAACTGTCAAACTGTCTTCCAAATTGCCTGCGCAGTTTGCATTCCCACCCTAATGTATGAGAGTTCCTGTTGCTTCACAGGCTTGCTAACATTTGGTATTGTCAGTGTTCTGGATTTTTGCCAGTCTAATAGGTATGCAGTGGCAGCTCATTGTTTTAATTTGCATTTCCCTCACGGCATGTGGTATGGAGCTCCTTTCTATACACTTATTTTCTTGCTATGTGTATTAATATACACAATTTTATATTAATCTTGTATCCTGCCTCCTTGCTGAAATAATTTATTAGGTATAAAAGGTTTTCTGTGGATTCCTCGAGATTTTTATATCCAAGGTTATGTCATCTAAAAATAGATACTTTGACTTCTTCCTTTGCAATCATGACAGCTTTTTCTTTCTGTTGGCTTACTGTCCTGCCTAGAACCTTCAGTACAATACTGAATAGAAGTGGTGAGAGGGACGTTTTGTCCAGTTGCTTGTTCTAGGAGCAAAGCATTCAGCCTTTCACCTTGAGTATGATGTTAGTTCTGGGTTTTTCATAGATGGGTCTTTATTTTCGGTTGAGGAGGTTCCCATTGGACCAACTCTTAGGAGTTCATGGAGTGGTGTTGGTTAAAAAAAAAACAACACGAAAGGCTATTTGATTTTGTCCAATGCTTCTTCAGCATCTGTTGAAATGACCATGTGGTTTTTTTCTTTCTTCTAATAACACAGTGTATTCTAATAATGCAATATAAAACCAATATTGCATATCTGGGATAAATCCCACCTGGTGACGATGTATAATCTTTTCTATATGTTGCTGCATTCCGTTTGCTAAGATGTTGTTGAGGATTTCTGCATCCACATTCATAAGAGATATTGGTCTGTCGGTTTTTTTTTTCTCATGATGTATTTGTCTAGTTTTCATATCAGGGTAGTTTTGACCTCATAGAATGAGTTGGAAAGTGCTCTATTCTGTTTTTTTTTTGGGGGGGGGGGAAGACTTTGCGAAGGATTGGTATTCATTCCCTTTTAAATGATTGGTAGAAATCACCAGTGATGCAACTATGGGCCTGGGCTTCCTTGGTGGGAGGTCTTAACAATTTCTAATGCAATCTCTCTCCTTCTTACATGTCTACTTAGACCTTCTATTTATTCTAGAGTCTGTTTAAGTGCTTTCTGATCTTCCTAGGAAGTTGTCCATTTTATCTGTTCTTTAATTTCTTGGCCTAGAGCTATGCACTGTTTCCTTATAATCGTTTTCATTTCCGTAAGAGTAGCTATAGTGTTCCCGCTTTCATTTTTGATTATAGTAATTTGAATCTGTTCTCTTGATCAGTTAAGGTTTGTCAATTTATTGATCTTTTCAAAAAATCAACAACATTGGTTGTATTGATTTTCTTTATTGTTTTCCTACTGTGTTTCATTTATTTCTGTTCTAACCTTGATTATTTCTTTCATTCTCTTTGCTTTGAATTTAGTTTCTTCTTCCTAGTTACTTAAGGTAGAAAATTATGTTATTGAGTTGAGATCTTCTTTTTCATATTGGCATTTCCAGCCAAAGATGTCCCTCTGAGCACTGATTTAACATATCCCATGACTTTGGGTATGTTGTGTTTTCATTCCATTAATCTAAACGTATTTTCTCATTTTGTTCATGATTCTTCTTTAACCCACTACTTATTTAGGAGTGGTGGTGTAATTTGTACATATTTGTGAATCTCCTGAATTTTTTCCTCTCATTGATTTCCAATTTTATTCCATTGTATTTGGAGAACACACTTTTTAAAAAAATTTTTTTGGTTTTTTTGACAATTTTAATATTTATTGTTATGTTTATATATTTGATATGACATTTAAATATTAATATATTATAATTTATATTTATCCTGGTGTTCTGTTTTTCCCTTTCTCTTAGACTTACTGAGCTTTTTTTGTTAATTGGAGTTCAATTTGCCAACATATAGAATATCACCCAGTGCTCAGCCCGTCAAGTGCCCCCCTCAGTGCCCGTCACCCAGTCACCCCAACCCCCCACCCACCTCCCTTTCCACTACCCCTTGTTCATTTCCCAGAGTTAGGAGTCTCATGTTTTGTCACCTCACTGATATTTTCACTCATTTTCTCTCCTTTCCCCTTTTTTCCCTTTCACTATTTTTTATATTCCCCAAATGAATGAGACCATATCATGATTGTCCTTCTCCAATTGACTTACTTCACTCAGCATAATACCCTCCAGTTCCATCCACGTCGAAGCAAATGGTGGGTATTTGTCACTTCTAATGGCTGAGTAATATTCTATTGTATACATAGACCACATCTTCTTTATCCATTCATGTTTTGATGGACACTGAGGCTCCTTCCACAGTTTGGCTATTGTGGACATTGCTACTGTAAACATTGGGGTGTTTCACTGCATCTGTATCTTTGGGGTTAATCCCCAGCAGTTCAATTGCTGGGTCGTAGGGCAGATCTATCTTTAACTCTTTGAGGAATCTCCCCATAGTTTTCCAGAGTGCTGTACCAGTTCACATTCCCACCAACAGTGCAGGAGAGTTCCCCTTTCTCCACATCCTCTCCAACATTTGTTGTTTTCTGTCTTGTTAATTTTCACCATTCTGACTGGTGTGAGGTGAGATCTCATTGTGTTTTTGTTAGTTAGTTAGTTAGTTAGTTAGTTAGTTAGTTAGTTAGTTAGTTTTAAGGAGCCTTGGTGTCCATCGAAAGACGAATGGATAAAGAAGATGTGGTTTATGTATACAATGGAATATTACTCAGCCATTAGAAACGACAAATACCCACCATTTGCTTCGACGTGGATGGAACTGCAGGGTATTATGCTGAGTGAAATAAGTCAATCAGAGAAGGACAAACATTATATGGAGAACACACTTGTATGATTTCAGTTCTCCACATTTACTGAGGCTTATTTGTGGCCTAACACATGGTATCTCCTGGAGAAGGGGGAATGCTCTATCATTGGTGAGGGGTGTTTTACAGATGTCCATTAAGTCTAGCTGGCTTGGAGTGTTGCTAAAGGCTTCCATCCCTCTGTTGATCTCCTGTGTGTAGTCGTTCTGTCCATCATTACAATTGGGACATTTACATCCCAAACTCTTACTGTTGAAATATTTGTTTCTACCTTCCATTCTATCAGTTTCTTCATGCTTTTTAGGCTTCTGTTGCGGGTGCACATATGTTTGTAGTTGCTGTATCTTCCTAGGTAGATTGATCCTTCCCAATATAAGATGTCCCTCTTTATCTCTAGTAACTTGATTAGTCTTTGAGTCTATTTTGTGTGATATTGGTATAGCACAGTGGCTCTTTCACCATCTCTCTACTTCCAATTTATTTCTATCTTTTTTTAAAGATTTTTTTATTTATTCATGAAAGACACACACACACATACACACACACACAGAGGCAGAGACACAGGCAGAGGGAGAAGCAGGCTCCATGCAGGGAGCCTGATGCGGGACTTGATCCTGAGACTCCAGGATCACGCCCTGAGCTGAAGGCAGGTGCTCAGCCACTGAGCCACCCAGGGATCCCCTTATTTCTATTTTTGAATCTATAAGGTGTCTTCTATAGAGACTAAGTAGTCGGATCTTGCTTTTTAAATTCAGTCTGATGATCTTGCCTTTTTAATGGATTGTTTAATTCATTAATATTAATGTTTTTATTAATATGGTTGATATATTGCTTTTCTTTTCCTATACGACTCACATTTTTAATTTTTGTCTGTTTCTCCTTTCCTGACTTTTTTTGCATTAAGCAGATATACTTTCTAGTGTAGCATTGTGATTCCATTAATGATTTTAAAAATCTACATATTTTTCATTATTTCCTTAATGCTTACTTTAGGGCTTATATCTTAATTTATCAGATTCTACTTCAGGCATGTGTACTAGCTTAATTCCAGTGAGATACATAAATTGTTCTCCTTTAGCTTTATTTCCTCCACCCTTTTCTATGTCATTATTATTATACATATTACATCTGTCTATGTTACAAATCCAACAATACATTTTTATAATTATTCTTATGTGCAATCTCAGGTCTTTTAAAGAAACTGAAAGAAGAAAGGAGAAAAGCATGTATTTATAGAGTTTGTTATATTGATCTTCTAGTTTTCCATTTCTGGTTCTCTTCATCTCTTTCTTTGGATTTTTGTTACCATTTGATGTCATTTCCTTATCGCAGTTCAGCACTGCAACCCATCAGCCTCCTTCATGCCATTACTGCCACACATATTACATTTCTGTATGTTCCAGATCCTCCAACAGAACTGAACACATATTGTTTTATGCAATTGCTTTTTTAATAACTTGAGGAGAAAGAAAAAATTCGCAATTTTATTGCATAGTATAGATATTCTATTTTATAGTTACCTTGACCAGGGCTGTTTGTTTTTCTATGTAGATTCATATTATTGTCTGGTATCACTGGCTTTCAGCATCAAAAACTTCATTTAGTATTTCTTGTAAGTCAGGTCTGTTAGCAACAAATTCTGTTTTTGTTTATCTGAGAATGTTTTCATTTTACATTCACTAGTGAAAGATAGTTTTGCTGGATATAGGAATCTTGGTTGACAGGGTTGGTTTTTTTTCTTTTTTGTTTTGTTGCTTTGAATATATCTCACTGTCTCTGGTCTCCATGGTTTCAAATGAGAATTCAGCTGTTAATATTATTGGAGTTCCCTGAACATATTTAGTAGTTTTTCCCACAGCTGTCAAGATTTCCTCTTTCTCTTTGGTTTTGAATATTTTGACTATATTGTGTGTCTGTCTAGGTGTGTATTTCTGCATTTTCCTACTTGGAGTTTGTGCATTGTAGATTTATAAGTTAGGTCACCTCAAAGGTGTCCCACATTTTTCTGAGGCTCTGTTTATTTTTTCTCATTTCTACTCTCTCTGTTCTTCAGATTGCTTAATCTCTATTAATCTGTCTTCAAGTTATCCCATTCTTTTTTCTGCCAGCTCAAAATAACTGTTAATAGATTTCAGTGACATTTTAATACCTATTGTACCTCTAAACTCCAGAATTTTCATTTAGTTCTTTTATACATTTTCTATTTTGTCGTGACAGTCTCTGTTTGATGAGTCATTGTTATCATACTTACCTTTAATTTTTGAAGATGGTCTCCTTTTGTTCTTTGAGCCTGTTATTTGAGGTCTGTCTACTAAGTCCAACATCTAGGCCTGCTCAAAGGCAGTTTCTATCACCTGCTTTTTTAAAAACTGTATGTGAGTCACACTTCCTTGTTTACTTTTTTTTAATGTCTTGTAAATTTTTGTTAAAACTTTAATGTCTTAGATGACATATTGTAGCAACTCTGGATATTGACACTCTCTCTGAAATGTGTTGTTTTCTTCATCTGTTTATTGTTTGCCTATTTGCTTAGTGCTGCAGCTAGATTAATTCAGTGAATTGGTCTATTGCCTCTTTCTTGGGCAGACTCTTTTGTCTCTGCTCCTGCTTTTTCTTTACTTTGTATTGCTAAGCCTGGCTTCCTCGGGGTTATCCTTGGTCAGCCACTGACTGTCAGAGATTGTGCCTAAGTCCCTATATAAGGAAGCTTTTCACTCTTTCTCTTTGTCTCTGTGTGTGATTGGGAGGCATAGGGCAAGTTTACAGGTCCTCTGCCCCATGGAGACCTGTAGCTCAGAGGTTCCCTCTCCAGTACCTCACAGGTCATGACCTGGGCATGTTATTCTTGAACATCATGGATGATTGTGATTTTAGCAGGGCTCTCTTTTCCTCTTTTGTCTTGATCTTCCTGTTAAATTTCTGGCTAGCCTGATGGTATCACACTCACCTATTAGCCTTCTATCACTGCTGCCTAATGGCTCTACTGTTGACAGCAATGCCCTCTGGCACAAATTTCCTCACAGTCTGATCAACACAAGGTTGAGCCTGTTGGCAGGAGAAGGTGCTGCCAACCTTTGAGGCTTCTGTGGCTGTCCTCTGGGCAGAAACATTGTGCTACAGAGCAGAAGCTGTAGGGTGCATGAGGGGGCAATGTGGGAACTGGTGCCACTGCCCAGCTGCCACCACCTCCTACTACAGATCTTCCTCAGTGCAGAGCCAGGGGTGATGGGATGGCCTCTGTCCACTGGCTGTTTAATCCACTAATTATAGCTCTTCCTCCCCGGAAATATGGGGGTTATGAGTACTCAGCTGCTGTGCCTAGAATTACTCTTCTACACATGGAGCTGTGTGGATGGAACACTGCACTCTTCACCAGCAGCCCTACTCAGGTCTCCTTGCATCACTAGCTGGGCATGGAGGCATAGACGAGTTGCCTGGCTTCTGCAACCTTATCAGGGAAGGCTTTTTGTAGCACAGAGCTGTGGGACTTGGGATATGCAATGTTCAGCCATTGTTTTATTTGACCCAGAATAGGTCTTTCACCTGAGGCATCTGGGAGGTGGGACCTGCCACTCGGCTTCTGAGCCTGCTGGATTAACTCTCCCACAAGAAGGAGCTGCATAGAGACTGGGTTCAACCAATTGCTCAAATGCCAGAGTCTCTCATTGTTCTCACCAAGTTTCCATAATTGTGTTGGATGCATGGTTTTAATTTTGTTCAATCTCTAGAGATTTTGAGGATTGTCTCTGCTAATTTTAACCATCTTAATAGATATCTTTTGGTGGGAGGAGCTTCCTTATCCTCACACTGCATTCTTAAAGTCCAGCATATGGCTCTTCTCTTTTTGTGAAGTGTCTATTTATGTCATATTCATATTCATATTCAATACATATTTATATTGGGCTGTCTGTCTTCCTATTGATTTACAGCAGGTGATATGTATATTTTTGTAAATGTACTTTCTTAGAAATATGTCTTACAAAATATGCCCACTTTGTGGTTTGCATTTTTAAATATCTTAATGGTATTTTTTGATGAATAGGAGTTTTAAGTTTTAATATTGTCAATGCTTTCTTTGATGGTGTTTTTATAGCTACTCGTTTGTTTAAGAAATCTTTGCCATCCCAAAGGTCACAAAGATATTCTCTTGTGTTTACTTCTAGAAATTCTTTTATCTTCCACATATAGATCTGCAACCCATCTGGAATTGACTTTTGCTTAGGCAACGAGGTACTTAATTTTCTTATATGGATATCCAATTGACTTATCATTTTTATTGAAAATACCATCCTTTCCTCACCACATTACAATATCACGTTTATCCTTAATCAGACTATATTTGTGTAGGCTTATTTCTGGAATCTCTATCCTGCTCCACTGGGAAGTTTATCTAACTTTGCCCCAATACTACATTGTCTTATTTACTATAGATTCATCAAAGTTCTTAATATCAGCAGTTTAAGTCCTCTAGCTTACACTTCTTTAAGATTGCTTTGGTTATTCTCAGCCCTTTTTATATATTCATGTGAGTTTTGGAATGAGTTTGTCAATTTCCACAGGGGGAAAAAACAGCTGGGAGTTTTATTAGGATTGTATTTAACTTATAAATCAATTGGAGGAGAATTGACATTATTAACATATTGAGTCTTTAAATCCATGAATACGGTGTGTCCCTTTATTTATTTATATCTTTTATTTTTGTTCTCTTAAAAATGTTTTATACTAGTTAGTACAAAGTCCCTGCATATCCTTTTAGATTACTTCTAGATATTTGATGCCCTTAATACTGTTGTAAATAGTATCATCTTAAAATTTAATTTTCTGGGATCCCTGGGTGGCGCAGCGGTTTAGCACCTGCCTTTGGCCCAGGGCGCGATCCTGGAGACCCGGGATCGAATCCCACGTCAGGCTCCCAGTGCATGGAGCCTTCTTCTTCCTCTGCCTGTGTCTCTGCCTGTCTCTCTCACTGTGTGCCTATCATAAATAAAAAAAAATAAAAAAAATTAATTTTCTGTTTATTGCTGGTATATAGAAGTATTATTTTTTAAATATTCACCTAGTTATCCAAAAATCTCCCCCCTCATTCAATTTTTCAAGTTACCAGTCTAACTACTTTCCTCAGGTGAAAAAGATTGTGTTTGTCAGACTCTTCAGTTCACGGTACATTACTGCCACTTCTCCCTGCAAGGCTCCTCTCACATATGGTTTCTTTGTTTGCTCATCCCTTTTATCTCATTTCCTCCCACCCTTTCATTGACCACCATTTTCATATGTCTTGTGTTCACTCTCTGGTTACTAGCGGGTCTGGTAATTCTTTTTGTACTTTTTTGAAGTTTCGTACTTGGTAAATTTACAGTTCATGTTCCTTGCCCTTCTCTTGGTATAGCTCTTTACCTTGTGGAATTTTAGGATTCCTGCATTTTTCTTCTGGTCTTTATCTCAAAACATGATACCAGAACTGAAAACATGGTTCTTTCTGGCTTCTGCCCAGCTGTCAGCTAAATGAAGCCCAAAACTGAGACCATGTGTACATCAGCCACCACCACCATATATGAGCAGCAGAAGTCCCTGACTTAAAATTCATAGTTGCATTTTCCTGCATGCAAATAATTGTATGGTAGCCCTATTGCTTCTTAGGCATACAATTGGCCTAATACTGTAGCTGTGGGACACAGCCTCCTAGGAATGGTAATAATAATAATACAGAAGCAGTAGTCATGATAGTACTAGTGCTTCTCTATGAGCATTATCATATGACAATGTCATTAATATGAATTCAGTCACTGGCATCCTGATGTTGTGATGCCCTCAATTTATAAACTATTTTTAAAAATCTAGTAGTGCTCATCATCATATTAAGCTTTCTGTAATAAAAGTAACATGGACCTGATCATGGTGCTCGGGTTCTGTATTAGGTAAGGCTAACACCTCCATAGATATGAGCATCCAGAATTTATGAGTCTTGGAGTAAGAATGTAAACCAGCATGCACGTGCGTGACAGTATGTGCAAACTGTGGGTCTGAGGACACTGGGGAGTGATCTCTGGGTGGGGCTCACTCTCCACATCCTATCTGTCTCATGTGCCTTATTATATTGGCATGTAGTTTACCTCTTCCAGGTCTCACCCCATATATCTGCTTTACATACCTCTGAGTTTCATTTCCCAGTGAGAGGTTAAGACTCAAAACACAAATACTCCTAGCCTTTTGTCACTGTAACAAATGAGTGTGGAGGGGCTCCTGTATTCCAGGCACAGGCCTGGGCCTGGTGGGCAGGATCCGGTGGGGAGCACCAAGCACAGCAGGGCATCAACAACATTGGAGGGCTGGCTCAGAAGCCCTTCCAAAGAGCCAGTTCTGAGAGCAGGGAGGAGTAGGATGACTCTGGGCATAAGGAAGCAGGGCTCACAGGAGAGGAAGTCACAGAAAGGAGAGTCGGGGACCCTGGAAGACACACTCTATGTGATTGCCCGTTTCCCCCTGAGCCTGGCGCATTGAGAAGAAATCGACTGAGGAAATCCTAATCAGATCTCAAATTTTTGTATTAAGTTCTACCAAGTCACATTTATTTTTATGTCTGATGTACCTGACATCAAATAAACAGTTATTTTTTTAAATTGGGTGCATCACAACACTATGACATAGCCAACCTTTAAAAAAAATGAATGATTTATTTAAAAGGTTGGATGTGTCATACGAGCGTCTAAATCAGCGAGTGAAAAATCAGACATCCCAGCAGCTGGGGCAGCCAGCAGAGAACAGAGGAGTGAAAATGGTGCAGATTAAACAAAGGGTATTTTTTCCCCTAAGAAATTAGTAAACAGCGTGTAAATGTGACATTACATGGCTGAAATTAAAATTATTAGGGTGTATGTACTTTGCCTTACCCTAAAGAATGCCTGTTTAAACCTGATTGTGGTAACCCTTTCTGTTTTGGTGATGATCTTTTTTTTTAACCTGTTAATGGGTTTTACAAATGTGCCCAGTTCTGTTTTGCTATCAGAAGCTTGAGATGCTGAAAGCCCCACCAACAAACATGTTCGTCTTTTCTTTTATCTCCTTGCCTGAAGACGCCACAGAATGTCTAGTTGTGGTGAAAAAAACAGAGTGAAGAAGTGAGCAGGTCTTGGAGATCACATGATGCCTGGGTTTCTGTCTGCATGGTACCTGTCTTCACCACTTAATCGCACAACCTCCGGAAGGAAATGCTGTGGAACTGTGGGGAGATGGCTTGTCCAGGCTGTGAGGAGACTGGGGTTGTGTCCTAGTACGTCGACTTTTATTGGTGTGACCTCTAACAATCCTTTGACCCTCTCTGGGCCTTCTCTTGTTGGTGGATTAAATAAGAGGTTGGATTCCAGAGGCTCTTAAAGGTCCTGCCTGTCTCTAACATCCAATTATGCGAGGTCTCTAATGCCTTTAATTGCAGGATCCATGCCCAATGTGTCTCTCTGGAGCAGCACAGTGTATAGGGCACTCAATGAAAGATTGTTGGGTTGACTTGAGCTGAGAGAGTTGTCCAAGGTGAGCTGAAGGTCGGGCTGGAAATGAAGCATTGGAATCCATAATAAATATTTGCGGCCAAGGGAGAGCTGTATTGGGGTGCACTGGTCTGGATCACTGGACGTGGGATTTGGAGGCTCCCAGGGGAAGTGGGCAGGAAGCTCCGAGAAAGACTGGGAGGAGAGCTCAGGCTGCAACAGCAGACGTGAAGACCAAGCATGGGAAGGACATGATGGGAGATCCAGTGCACATTCCCAGGGGAAGGCCACCATGGAGGACGGATGACAGGCAGGAGGGGAGCAGCGTGGGGGGAGACCCAGGCCTGCAGCTGCCTGGGCTCCAACACCCCAGGGCCCTCCGTCCTGGGCCAGCCAGGCCCTGACACCATGGGTGCCCCTCACCGATGCTAGGCCCAGCTCACACAGGCTGCAAGAGGAGATGCAGAGGGAGGCTCTTTTCTGGGGTCGGCTCCCGCTCTGGAAGGCTCCATGGAGGCTATGCTAGCACAGTGCCTGGGAACCAAGTCTCCACTGCCAGAGATTCCTCATCTGAGGACAGACGGGGGGTACCAAGCAGGGTTGGCAGGGACACTGGGGCTCTGCAGGCTGGGAGCACCTGCCACCCATGAGGCTGAGTGGGACCTGGGCCTGAAGGGGAGCTGTCCTGGCAACCTGGGCTTGGATGACACCAGGCCAGGGAGCATCCCTGTGACTGTCCCATCTCTCCTGAGCCTTCTCACTGCAGGGCTACCTCCACTTCTCCTTGCCCCATCGAAGTCTCCTGCTAGTTGCCCCTGTCCCTCCTGCCTGCCTTGTGAAATGTTTTGAGACTTGATTCAGAGCATGCATCTGGAAATATTTTGAAAATAAAAATAGCATCAACATGCGGAATATTATCATATTTCTAGGCGAAGCTGCAGTAGCTGTGACATGCAGCCCCACTGCTTCGACCAAACACAGGAATAAGTGTAGCTAACAGAGCAGTGGATGTCAGCAGTGGGTTTCAGAAGCAATGCATTCATAGCATTAATCTCATTTAGTTGGTGTTGTTTGCTGTCCTGGCTGGGACAGGGTAATGTGGCCCTGTTGAGGCCCTCCCAGCCCGGGGCCCCGGACACGTGAGAGCTTGGTCATGCTTATGCCACACCCTCAGGGACAAGGACGTAGGAGCCTCTACAATAAAGGTGGGCTGGCTCTCAGGGGAGCTCTGAGAGCCTGGGGCCTCACTCCTGGCCTCTGGAAGCTACAAAACGAAAAATAAGTAGGAGTTCTTTCCGATGCTCTCAGGGTGGCAGGGAAGACTCAATATTGTTCCCCTAGTGGAATGGGTATTTTGGAATGAAGGTGGATGACCATATGGATGGGAGGGGGTGGGGGGCACGCTTCAGTCTCGAGCTCGTGTAAACCTGGCTGTGCTACAGAGACACCCTCACTGAGCCCCGCGCAGCACCCACCACGGGGACTGGGAGCTCTGACCCCCCCAGGGGCACTCCGGGGGCTTACCTCCCCATGGGGTGGGGTGTCTTTACTGCATTTGCTAGTGCTGTCCCCAGGGGTCACCGCAGGCCGTGCACACTCTGTGGGTCCTATGGTTGCATGCGTCTAGACTTCGCTCTGGGTCTGCTATCTCACCATGTGGCCCCCAGCCCAGCTCACTTTGTCCCTCAAGCCTTGTGGCCCATCTGAGTTACTTCCTTTTGTGGGTCCCAGCCAGCCCCCAGCTCTGACGCCAGGACCCTGGCCGCATTGTCCAAGGGCAGCCACGCATAGCATCTTGACATGGCGCCACCGGCTCAGACTGCCCCATCACGCCTGGTGCCGGATGCCCACATGTGTGGCCGGCGGCCACGAGTGCCTCGGCCTTCCCGTCCTACCGGACTTAGTGTACTCTTGACGTGACGTGCTCCCCATTGCCATCCATGCCACTTGGATGTTCCTTTCTTGGGTCACATCATCCTCTCACTCTCCCGGGGCTCCACAGCATGTTTAGCGTGCTGTCTGGGGAACAGTGGCTTGCTCAGATCACATGAAGTGGCAAAGCCAGCTTGCTCAGGTCACATGAAGCCAGCCAGGCAGGGGCAGGGTGGCTGCAACTGTTCTGTGTCTGCAGCCTGCCCCCCTACTTTTTGTCCTCACGATTGTCATCCCATGACCTCAAGATGATTGCTGGGGCTCCTGACATCACACCCACACTGGAAGACAGGGCACGAAGAAGGAGGCGTTTCCTTCAGAGGCCCCATATTTGCATCTGAGGAGAAAATCTTCCTTGGCAGACATGACCCCCCTCCCCATGACCAATTGGTCAGAACTGGCTCAGGTGCCTGCTCTGGGGCTGTTGCCTGCAGATTTGGACCAACCCTAATTCACTCGGTGGGGCTGGGGACCTCCTTGTGTGGTTTGCACAGTCTTGAGTGAGAGGGGCTTAGTAACAAAGGCGATTTGCTCAAAGATCTGACCCCTAAACACAGCTGGGGAGATGGGGGTTGACATGTGTCCCCCTCCTCCCCCGCGTGGATGGCAGCTGCTGGGACTATCCCTCTTTGCTTCCTGCCGGGGCCTTTGCCACTGGCTGGCTGGTGTGCTCACCCCCTGTGGCCTCAACCACTTCCCAGGCCGCATCGACACCCAGACCCACGGGCTCCCCGACTCTCAGAATCTGAACCTGCCACAGGAGAAATCCCACGCTGCTGGGAGGCAGGCACAGGGCTCCAGTTGGCTGATCCCCGGACCCTGGTCTCGCACCTTATCTGTTGCAGCCAAGAGTGGACGTGCCCACTACTCCCCGAGTGGCGCCAGGCACGGGCCAGAGTTGCTTATAGCTCATCGCAGCATCTTCATTCCTTTCCTGCTGGAGTCAGCATCTGGGCTCCACACCATCAGACTGCCAGGTCCCCCCCCCCAGTGGCCAGTGACGATGGTGCCGCCACTGCTGAAAATGTGTCATGGGTGCCGAGTTGCCCTGTTCTCCTTTTGTCCCTCTTCTCTTATTTGGAGGCAGAAGAGAGAGAGGTTCCATTTCAAAATCCCCCTCATGGTGGGAGTGTCCCTGGCTTGAGCCCAGAGGCCCCGTGGACCTTAACTCAGTGATGCACGGCCATGGTCAGAATCATGATTCCCTTCTGCTCTGATAGGGATTCTTCAGGCGGGGGAGGTGCTCGCACATGGTTGGTTCTTAGTCAATGTTTGAGGAACAAGAGCGGAGAAGTTTGGGGGTTTTCTGGGAGGCGATAGTGGATTCACCAAAATCCCATTGCAAACCAATAAACGTGATACGTGGAAGCGTGTCTGCGTCCCTGGCTCTCTCTGTGGCATGTAAGAGGTCCTCTCCCATTTACACTGTTGTCTATAAACACTTCACCACCCAGTTCTCCTTCCCCTTTGCCTCTTGCGCCAGAGCCAGCGACCCCTGCAGGGCCTCTCCCCCCTCTATCACGGGCCTGGGATCTTCTGCGCCTCCTCCTTGGCTCCCTGGCAGTGAAAAATATGTATTTTATTGGGTGATACCTAATGGTATTGGAAATACAAAGCGTTGGTGCTCATCCTCCACTCTTGGCGATGGGCTCGGGGCCGGACCCCACTCTGTAGCAAGAAGGGGCTCACGTGACCCTCGGGGCCACACGTATTTTGTTTCCTGGAGAAATCAGTGCAGGTGGAGGGGCAGGGAGCCGTTTCCTTCCTCCTGGGAGGATTTTTCATCATGTTGTAAAAATGTAAATTTAAGTGTGCAGCCGGGCCTTGGGGAGCCCGCGTTCCCACTCACACTGCAACGGCTCAGCCTCGTCGCGGGGCACCGGGGGATGGCTCTGTGGCCGAGGGGACAGCAGCCCCAGAGCTGGCCCCTGCTGGCTGTGCCTGCCGCCGCCCCACCAGGTGCCTGCACGCGGGGCTCAGGCCCAGAGCACTCGCTCCCCCATCTCCCCCGTTCCCCCCACCCGCCAGCCTCTTCCCTTCCTGCGCCAGATTTGATCCAGAGGAGACCCTGCAGGGGCAGTGCACGCATCCCTGAAATATTGTTCCTCCCTCCCAGCCCGGTGTGGAATCCGTTTGGCTAATGGAGTCACTGGTTTATGTTCAGGGAGGCAGGGAGGATGTCGGGGGGCTGTCTCTGAATTATGTGCGGGGGGCTCGCGGCCCGTCCCTGTGGCAGGAGCACTTGTGATTTATCCCCTGCAGCTGGAGACTGACCTTTCCCCTTTCGCTGCTGCTCCTCTCCCCTCAGACTCCTGAAGCAGCACACATCTCTCTGTCCTGAGCTGTGCACAAGGAGGCAGGCCCCAGGCCTCAGCATTCCGGAAGCTTCCTCCTTGCCCATGATATTGGAGAATCTGTTGTCCCAGAGCCCTTGCCACCCAGGAGCTTTGGGGACAGCTTCGCCTTCCATATTTCAACCTGGAGGATGTTGGAGAACGGTGTTCTCACTCACTGTTTGTGCCCCCAGAAATAAAGACGGAGGGACAACTCTGCAGATGGCGACGTGCCCCGTGCCCCCGGGGCAGCGTGGAGCAGCATGCATGGATTTATGGCCGTTAGAGGAACATGTTTCGTGTTCCCCCTGCCCCGTCCCTTTACGGTCCCAGCTCTGGGGTGAGCTGCGCCAGGGTCTGCGAGCGCCCAGCGTGGCAAGCTTCTTCCCAGATGGCCCCCAAATGTCAGAAAGTCCACAGGGCCGTGGCCATAGCAGCCCAGGAAGGCGACGGGACAAGCAACAGAGGGCAGGGAGGGGGACAGCCCAGCTCTGGGCACTCGGGCAGCACGGTGACCCCGTGCAGGTGCCACCTCAGCTGCCTGCGGCGCAGGCAGGTGCCCTTGGCTGGGTGCTTGGGCCTCTCCCCTGGTGGGGGCCTCCTTTCTGTGCATGATGGTTGCTTTTTTAAGGACGAGGACAGTTTCCCTTGGCTCCCAGGTGGCTGCCGGCAGGCTGCTCACGGGGGCCCAGCCACCCACTGTGCCACTCCTCGCCCAAATTTACCAGAGCCAAATGGATTAGGCACCAAGTCATTACAATAAAAAGAATAAATATGCCGGGTGAAAAATGGATTATTAATTCAAGCTGTGCCCTCCGTCCCAATAATAAATGACCCAGCATTAGGGAAAGCCGGTCGCTAAATTAAAACGAATGTGGGAAGGTGCCCCCCAGCGCGGGAGCCCACGGCCAGCCGGTCCCCTCCCTCCTCGAGCCCCAGCCCCAGCCGCTCCCGATGACAGATCCTCAAGCCCAAACTGACAGCTCCTCAAAACCTGCCGAAGAAAGCCAGCATTAATTAAGTCATTGCTGGACTGTAATTTCCTTGAGAAGTAAAAAATTCTCACACAAGAAAAGGTTACAGAGACCTTTTCTGTGTCAAAATTACCATGCCGCATGAATATTAACGCTCTTAATGAAGACAACCTTTTTTTCATCAGGAAGGTTCTGGAGCAGGTGCCAAACCTGAAGTCTCACTCTGTGGGTTTCACAGTCTCGGGGAGTCGGCACGGTGCGGCTTTCCCATTAAAGCCCACACTCCCCCCAGGGTCACACCTGCGTGTCCCCGGCCCCGAGTGCAGAGCTACAGGTGTGCTGGGCCCCAGCGGGCGCCCGGGCAGAGAGGAGCCCAGCTCTGACCCCAGGCTGCACCCACGGCCCCCGGACACCAGTGGGGTGGCTGTCCCCAGGGCACCTGCGGGCCAGCCTGGGTGGAGCAGGGTCCAGGTGGGACGTGGCAGCGTGTCCTGCTTTTCCTTTTGGATGGGGCAGCGCTGAGCGATGCCTCAGTGTGGCTGGGCTTTGGTTTTTCTCCTGGAAACTACGAGTCCCCGCCCGACGCCCAAGCCCTTTGCGTTTGGGGAGAATGTTAGGAGGGGTGCCCTGGAGGTTGTCAATGGGCGTTTTAACACCTGTCACAAGAGTCCCCAAACGGCAGCACGATTATTAATAATAATCCAATGAGATATCTTGACTCTGGCTTTGGTCCTCGGTGGCCGCCCTCCCCGTTCCTCCCGCCCTTCACCTTATGAAAATGCTGAAACAGAAACACGGTGCCGGTGCGGCGGGGGGCGGGGGGCGTGGGGCGTGGGGAGGGGGCCCGCGGGCGGGCGAGCTCGGCGCTGCCCCAGGCCCCCACCCCGGAAGCCGCGACTCCTTAAGGCCAACTTGGCGCTAACCGGTAGCGTAGAGGTTGCTTATTCTGAATCACGGCTGCGCAGGGTGCCTGCTGCCTTCAGGAGACGCTCCGTGGGCCTCCGGCGGCCTCCAGAAACGTCTCCGGACTGAGACGGCAAACCGTGACCGTGGGGGGCACGAGGGCCCACGAGGCGGCTGCCACCCGGTCCCTCCCTCCCCCAGAGCCTCGGGACAGATCATCTCCGCGACTGCATCGCTCTTCGTGTTTTACTGATTAGTCATTTGTGACGTAATCAAGGTTGTGGCTAACCAGTAATAATAAATCTGGCAGTTTCGGTGGAGCCATATAATACCCAGTGTATATTTAAAAGGTAAGCCGTGATATATAGTTATGGGTGCTGATGTAATAGCTATTAGATTTATAATATGTCGAAGGAGCATAATTTTATTATAAAGAGCAGTAGTTTACAATCTTATTATTGTTTATTACTGACGTCAGTGCAGGCCCATAAGAATCAGGTTGCAAGTGGAGGAAGATCTATAAATGTCGTCAGTTTTGCCACGATGGCTCCTGGCAAACACACGCGGGTTTGAAAGCAGAGCCCCCGCCGGCCTGGCACCCTTATGCGGGTGCCTGCTTGCGCCCAAAGCTCTGCTCCAAGGAGATGACAGGAGGGGACAAAGTGCGTGTGGAGGTCGGTGGGGGGAATGCACCTGCTGTTCTCCTCAAGACACCGGGCACCGACGGCTGGGAGAGCACATCCGAGGTGAATCCTGTCTCTCCTACTGGTCTGCAGGAGGGCTTTGCACCCCATGTCCCCCACAATGTTGTCTGTTTTCCCTGCAAAGGGTCACGGAGTCGTGACCCTCGACACTGGGGCATGTCAGGTGGAAAAAGACTAAGCCACACGAGTGTGAGAGCAGCCTCCCTGGCCTGATGGCCCAGGGGCTCTGCTGCTCCACGTCACCCCCATGGGCTGACGGTGGTGCAGCCTTCATTGGGGAGCCGTCTGCGCCTCCGGGTGGAGCGCCCCTGCAGGAGGCCAGGCCCGGGGCAGTGGGGAGGACACCAGGGAGAAGGGACTACTCAGGCCGAGCCGCTCTGCCCAAACCAGTGTTTTGTTTGCGGGACAAACTCATATTTTCCGTGATTCTCCATGTGTCTCATGTCTGAAGCTTGACAGAAATGGTAAAAATAGGGGATGCCCAGGTGGCTCAGTTGGGGAAGCAGCTGCCTTCGGCTCCAGTCATGATCTCAGGGTCCTGGGATTGAGCCCCATGTCAGGCTCTTTGCTCAGTGGAGAGTCTGCATCTCCCTCTCCCTCTGCCTGCTGCTCCCTCTGCATTCATGCTCTCTCTCTCTCTTAAATAAATAAATAGTATCTTAAAAAAAAGAAAACAGTAAGAAGAACAGATTATCAAATACATGCTCAGAACCCACAGAGCCTTTCTTATGTGTCGGGACAGCGGACTAGAACATTGCTGAGGGCTGCAGTGCGAGCCACGCACCTGCTGGGTTGGCTGGGAGTTGCTGGGGACCTTCTAGTGCAGGGTGGCTGCACCTCAGCCGGATGTCACAGCAGCATCCTCCTCTGGTGTCCTGGTGCTGTGCACCTCTTCTGAAAAGAGGGGGACTTGTGATTCTTCCCTAGATAATGAATCTCAGCTTAATGTTCCTGCAGTGTTTGCTTTGCACAAGGGGAGTGTGAAGTGAGCCAAGTGTGTGCAAACGTTTCTTTGTGGGCATCCCCCACCCCCACCCCGGTTCTGTGGGAGGCAGGGCCTGCTGTTGGGCAGACAAATTTCCACCTTGGTGTTCTTGGGCTTCATTTCCACTGAAGGGACGACACCCTCCCGAGTCCAGCCGTTGGCACGCTGCATGTCCGTGCCCACTATATGCATGATGACCCCCAAGGGCCTAAAGGAACACTGCACAAAACTTTTGTGGCAGAAGCTTCCCACCATTTATGCACTGGAGCAGCCACTGGGGCCTTGGTTTATATTCGTGAAACCCAGAAACATTATATTCCAACCCACTGGGTCTGTTTTCTGTCCTCACGACTTTCCACTGGGAAGCAATGGGTGACGATGACCAAATACAGCCTCCGACATAGTAGGTATTCAATAAACGCTTGTCAGAGCAAAGGGATGAATTAGTTGGTTCTATTTATACTAAAATAATGAACCAAGTGCTTGGGGGCGGGCGCCAGGCAACAGGGCAGAGGATACCGCATGCCACCGCTGGCAAGAGGCACTACCATCCGTTCCCCCAGCCCGAGCGGCCACCAGCGGCCCTGGTCCTCTTCATTGGCATTCCCCACCCAGCACGGGGCCCTGGATCTCCGAGCCCCGGGTGGGAACGGACCTGCATGGTCCCACGTAGGGATGTAACAATCTGGATGTGTTGACTGGAGCCATCCAAGATTTAATAATCATGAACTCCACCCAAACTATGCCTGCTATAAAATGGCAATTTTAATATCATGGACCTGGTGACATTTACACACCACTTGAACTTTACTTCTGTGGTTTATATATTACCATCTGCGGTCTTTTAGAAGTGTGGCTTCAAAGGAGTGTATTCTCCATCTTAGGATTATTCCTGGATGTCGATATGATCACGTCTCGCTGGCCGGCGCCAGGTTTTAAACTTCTCCTAACGGTTCCCATGGAATATTCTATCTCAAGGTAATGCTGTTGCATGTGGTCACTTTCAATAAAAATAAAACCATGAAATAATGTATTTTTGTACACCTAGTAGAAGTAAAAAATAAATACTCGGGTCTGCAGAGTGAGACCCAGGGAATTATTCCAACAGTGCCACAGAGGAGGAGGCCTTCTTCCAGCCGCGCCCCACGCTCCCAGCCACCGAGGGCAGCATCCTCCACAGGGAGGGGGGCTGGAGGCCAGATACCAGCTGCTCCCATGTGGCTAGTGGGGGACCCTCCTATTTTGTGCGGCGTCCCTGCCGCAACCATCGGGCAGCAGGGAAGTGGCAGAAAGGGACAGGTTTGGGTGGGGGTGTCTTCATAGCCTCATGTCAGGCCCCAGGGGTTCACCGTATTCAGCGACGGCGCTCCCACTCCCCCACCTACACCACCAGCCACTGACTGTCCTGTCTCCACAGCACCTAGCAAGATAAAAGACTCCCTCAAAACATGGACTGTGACCCCATGAAGAAAGACAAGTGGAGAAAGTGATAGCTGTGCCTCGTTCATGGTCACACACGAGGGTGCAGGACTGCAAGGCCACCTTGCTCCCTCGTTGCACATGCACACAGCGCCGCGCCCACAGTGGAGAGTCTGCAGACGAGGACCCCCTAACTGAGCTCTCCGAGGCTGGCCCCAACGCGGGGGGCAAAGACAAGCAGAGCCCCCCTCGCCTTGGTGACGGCTGTGCTCAGCTGCTGGCACGTCTACCTGCCGCCCGGTGGGACCTCCTTCCATGGGTGCATCTGACACTCGACTCTGGTCGTCCGCTTGGTGTTGCTCACATACTAATGTGGAAGGAAAATCTCTGAGCCAGAATTAGATTCTGGTCTTTCTGATGCACAGCCTGCGGGTTTGGGGGAAAATCACCCACGCTGTCTGTTCCCTCATTTGTCAAACGATAACTGCCCGGCTCTCAGCCTAGAGCCACAGCCATTCCTCAGACTCTGGATCTGGTTTCAGTACCGTTCTCTTCCCACTTTTAAGGAATGTTCATGCTTACACATGGGGTTGAACACACTAGCTCACTTCTGTTGCTATACCTGCCTCCCCCTCTTCTTGGCCCGGAAGGTCCATGTTGGGGGCACACCACCCATGCCCTGCCAGGAAGCATGGGGTGCTGCAGAGGGAGGAGGCTGGGCCTGCTTTGGGCTCAGAAGGCTGCGCATCCCCAGTGTGGCCTCATGTGTCCTGCTTGCAAGCAGCCCAAGGAGAAGACGTTGCTGGTTCTACCTGCAGGGGCTGCCCTGGGAGGGACACTGGGCTCCCTGTGCAATTGGACAGATGGGGATGGTGGCAAGTCTTAGCAGGCACCACCCAACATGTCCAGCTCCCTCACTTCCCTCTCTTACAGGGTCTGTCAGAGATAGTAGTCAAACCTTAGCACGAGTAGCTGCATCGCACATGGTTTAAAGTTGGGTCTGCCCAACTTTAATGAAATGCTCTTTCATTTTGTCCCTGTTTCATGGCATCTCAGGGATGGAGCCCCGCATCAAGCCTGTGCTCAGCAATGGGTCTGCTCGGGTTTCTCTCTCCTCTCCTGCCCCTCTGGCTCATGCTCTCTCTCTCTCTAATGAATAAATAAATAATCTTTAAAAAATCATACAAGTGCTCAAAAACAAGAAGAATTATATGTAGTATTAGAAAGAAGTCCTTTCTTAGCAAAATATAAAATCAAGGAGTCCAGGAGAACAAGACTGAGAGGTCTCACTACAGAAATAGTTTGTGCCTCTGTATAGGAAAGTGCGTCATTAAGACGGTTCAAAGGTAAATGACAATGAGAATGTATTTACAACGTGTGTTACCCAGAGTTAATTTCCACATGATATAAAGAGTTTCTAAAATCAATTTGTGGATGCCTGGGTGGCTCAGTGGTGGAGCGTCTGCCTTCGGCTCAGGTCATGATCCTGGAGTCCTGGGATCGAGTCCCACATGGGCTCCCTGCAGGAAGCCTGCTTCTCCCTCTGCCTGTGTCTCTGCCTCTCTCTCTGTGTCTCTCATGAATCAATAAATAAAATCTTTAAAATCAATTTAAAAATGCAAAGAACTCCATAGAAAAATGAACAAAATACTAAAACTGGCCAATGAACACGTAGAAGTACGCACAACTTTAATATTTTAGAAACGCTGTCTCAAACATTGATGTTTTATGTATATATACACACATAACTGTATATATACTATATATTGTCATATTATACATACTATTTTTTCCAAATGGCTTTGTTTTTTAGAGCATAATATATAATGTATATAACTACTCAGGTTACACTGTTTACAAGGATAAGAAAAATGGTTATGTTCATAGGCTATTGGTGGGATGTGGCTGCAACTTGTTTGGGAAAGTGAGTAAGTTCTATGTACTTACGTTTAAAAGATACATGTTTTCTTGTTTGTTAATGGTTAAAAAATAAAATTTCATTTTCCTTTTAAATGCTACTTCTGCAGTAAGAAAAAAATTAGAAGAAATATTTCAAGTTCACTCCATGGCAAATAGGTTTTTCTGTTTGGGTTTCCATACGGAACTCATTTTAAGAGTTCATTTGGGTGGAACTCGTTTGAAGAAAACCCCATGTATGAAAAACCAAACTTTAAAGCAGTGGTTAAATAGGAGCCGTTCATTTGGTGATGTGTAGGACCTGCAGTGAAGTCCTTCAATATATCTCTAAGAGGTCTTGAAATCGTTTGGTGTGGGATCCCTGACATCTTTTAGTGCTAAAATATTAAAAGTTACTGCCCATGAAAGATCAGACATGAAGATAAACCTTCGTTTAAATATTCACGCAAGTCAATCAGAAAATAATTATTTTACCAAAACTCAATGTATCTCTGATTCTGAAAAGCCCGAGGATATACATTTCCCGCCTGTCTTGAGCACCACGTAGAATCGTATCACTTCGTCTCCATCAACAACTATGCCATGTTGTGTAAAAAACTGTCACAAGTTTTCGGTGATTTTTCCAAACAACTCCCCTTCTGCACTAAAAGGAAATGGTTCAGGACACAATGCCTTCCTTCTTTCAACACTGATGCATCCACCCACCCTCCATCCATCCAGCGTTTATTGGTGCCTGTGGGAGTTAAGGCGGGTGATTGTCGCTGGGAGAGAAGAGAGAGAATGAGACAGGTCCTGAGTTCAAAAGACTCTGGTCTCCTGAAGAGGTGGTGCCTTTAGAGCTGACAACCCAGTACGTGTTTCAGGCAGCATGGATGCTGTGGTGCTTTAGAACAGGGTCAACTTTTTCTACAAAGCACCAGATAGTAAATATTTTAGGCTTCATAGGCCAGATGGTCTCTGTCACAACTACTCAACATTGCCGTTGTGCCACAAAAGCAGCCAAAGAAAACACAAAAACATCACACTCACTGAGAAGAAGCTGGAAGCCTTCCCTCTGAGATCAGGAACAAGACAAGGGTGCCTGCTTGCCCCACTTGCACTTGGCACGGCACAGGAAGTCCAGGCCAGAGCAATCAGGTTGGAGAAAGAACTAGCAGGCATCAAATCAGAAAGAAGGAGGTAAAATGATCTGTCTGTAGGTGACATGTTCTTATATGTAGAAAACTCCAGAGATGCCCCCAGAAGACTGCTGGAGCCCCTATATGACTTCAGTAAAGCTGCAGGACATGAAATCAACATATGAAAATCAGCAGCATATCTATACTTGACAGAAAAAGAAATTAAAACCATCCCATTTACAATAACATCAAAAAGAATAAAATACTTAGGAATACATTTAACCCCAGAGGTGGAGGACCCCGGCCAACATTCTCAGTCCACAATGCTGGTGTTGACCCCGGAGCCCCTTGGCGGCCTGATTCCATGCATCCCCTGCTTGGAATGGTGGGGGCTTCAGGCCACAGGGTATGCTCTTGACCTCCAGAGGGGCTGGGGTCTAAAGGTCAGCCAGTGAGGGCAGTGGGCGATGCCTAGTTATCCAGCCCCGTAAAAACTCTGGACACCGGGAAGCACTGGTCCCTTCCCTTGGCGGGTTTTCCTCTGTGTCCCTTCATCGTCATAAACCATAGATGTGTGTGTTAGAGCTTTCATGAGCTCTGCTGAGTCCTTCCAGCAAGTCGTCAGACCCAAGCAAAGGCCTGGGAGCCCGCAAACCCCGCAGTTGGTGTCAGAAGTGAGAGCGGTCCTCACAGGCTAGCTTCACTACACTGGATGAGCTGTGGTGGTCGTTGTTGTTAATGGAGAATTTTCAAAACTGCGAAGGAGACAAGCATGTCATGAGTCCCCAGGTACCCATCCCCACGTGCCCAAACGACCACGGCTAGCCCCGCCTTGCCCCTCTACCACCCACACCTTGACCCCCGCACCCTGTATTAGTTATTCTGAAGCAAACTCCAAACATCATCTCATTTCCTGGTAAAGCTTCTTTAACTTCTTATATGCCTTAGTTGCTTTATTCAGCCTCTCTTCTCCCTTGCACTTTGCCCTCTGGAGCAGCGTCTGGTTTTCCTCCTGCACCAGGTCCTCCTCCCATCCCATCCCATCCCAACCCACTCACAGCCTTCCTCAACCACTCCTTCTCCTCGTCCTCGCCTACATGTGGTCAGAATGTGGGGGTAAGTGGAAATTCATCGACACTTGGTGGTTAATTTCGAGACTGGCTGAGTTTGGAAAGAAAAACAAAACTAAATTATCTCCTGATTTTTTCTGTGGTCTTTCTTTTCTTCCCCCCTCCCCCTCCCCACGGCTACCCCCCTCCCTTCACACAGGTGTAATTAAAAAATGAAACTGGAAGAGACACCCAGGTGGCTCGGTGGTTGAGTGTCTGCCATTGGCTCAGGGCGTGACCCCGGGGTCCGGGATCGAGTCCCGCATCGGGCTTCCTGAGGGGAGCCTGCTTCTCCTTTGCCTGTGTCTCTGCCTTTCTCTCTCTGTGTCTCTTATGAATAAATAAAATCTTAAAAAAAATGAAACTGGAAGATATTTAAAACGTACCAAGTGGTGACTTGATATGCATATACATTGTGAAAGATCCCTCCGACTGAGCTAGTTAGCGCATCATGGCCTCACACGATTCCCTCTGCTGGTGCATGAGATCACGGAACTTCCACTCTCTTGGCAAATTGTGGTGATGTCGTATGGTGCTACCATGTGCAGTCGTCGTGTTTTACTTTAACTCCTCAGGCCTTATTCATCTCAAGTGAAACTTTGTGCCCTTTGCCGGCCTCTTCCTATCCCTCACCCCAGCCCCCAGCAACCACGTTTCAAGCCTCTCTTTTCCTTGACCCCCTGCGTCCCTCCTCCTGATTCAATGGCATCCCATCAAAAAAGAAAAGTCATCCTGCTATCTTCAACCCGTGTGGGAAGTGGGTCATCCTCAGAGGTGACGTGGCTGGTGCAGATCCCACGGTAGTGAACATACGGTACTCGGAGACATAAGCCCTGGGCTCAGAATCCCCAAAGGGCATCCCTGGGGAGTTGGGTGTGCCTGTGTAACACTTGAAGCTTGCACTAGATTCTCAGTTCTATAAGGTTTGGTAGGATTGCCAACTCTTGAAAAATGGAATTGAAGGTGAACCACCTCAGAAAGACATGGTTCTATGGACAGAACTTAGTTCCATAGCGACAAGTCAAGGTCAAAGAAAAGCAAATTTTGCAAATATTTATCATGGAAGCAAGACTATTTACCATCTATTGAGTGTTTGGATTAGTGCTTTATAAACAGTGTTGCGTTTGCTCTTCTCAACCGTCCTCCGTGATGGGTCATCAGGGGACAGAAACAATCAATGAGCATAAGAATCTCAGATCCTGAGTCTGGTTCATCATGTGACACAGATGTGGACCACCAGACAAGTGCAGCTTTTGGAAACTCACTTGATTCCTCTTGGGAATCCAGGGTCCAGTCCCCCCACCCCGGGATCTGGGCCCATTCCCTGCACGAGAGGCCCTCCTGCCTTCCCCGCATTTCCAGGTAGAGGCCTCAGTTCTCTGAAGGAACTGGAGGAGGGAGGCGACTACTGATGGCGCTCAGCAGAGACAAGACATGGGGCCAAGGGGCTGTGTGCAAGCCAGGCGTCTCCTAAAAGAAACTGCAGAGAGATGATTAAAGGCAATGGTCTCGGTATTTTTGCTACCTGACATTTATCATGCAAAGTCTTTCCCTGTGCCTGCTGCCTGCCTCAGCCCTACAACCCTGGAAGATGCTGTGGTCACCCCCATTTCAAATATAGCAAACCTGAGGCCAGCAGGATGAGAAAGAGCAGGGAAGATGAGGCTGCCGACCGGGGAGAGTACCTCCATCCTGTGTGGGCAGACACCTGCCCCCTGGGCCCCTCCAGAGTGGCTGTCACTGTGAAGGGCCACCTGGGGGGAGCAGACCTGCACCAGTAGGATGGACACCCGTGGCCTTTCTGGTCCACCCTGCCTTGGCCGCGGTTCCCGGGCTGGGTTGTTTATTTCTTGCCCACTGCTTGTGGGCTCCCGGGTGGTTTATGTTATGTGTGGTAAAGAAATGACCATAAAAAGCCTGCTCTGGTTTGGTCATTCGAGCTGGCCACTGGGGAGTCACAAAGGCCTCAAGGAGGCCCAGCTGCAAGCCAACACTGAGCGTAAATCACTGCGCTGGCTTGTAGGGGAGGCCAGGCCACCCCCTGCTTCCCAGCTCCCTGGGGCCATGGGCTGCCCTGGGCCTCGCTGGGATTCAGTGCCCCGGCCTGACCCCCGCCCCAGCCCCTGGGTGCCGCCCCATCGCAGGCCCAGCCAGGCTGCCAAGCAAGTGCTCCTCACAGGCCACCAGGCAGGCAGAACCCTCCCAATGGGCAGGGGCTAGAAGTCTGGTGGCCCAGTCTGAGAGCGATGGTGGCCTGGAGGGCCCCAGATTGGACACCGATGCACGGATGGACACGCTGTACTGTCCAGGAACAAAGGAGGTGCCTTAGCAGAGGCTCTCCGGGGCCGAGGCCCACACTGACCTTTCAGGATGGGGGGAGAAAGGGCGCCAAGCCCTACATTGAATCAACAGCGCTCAGGCCACAGGCAAATCAGAAATGCCGTCCAGTCTCCACAGGCGGGGCTCTGTCCCCCCCACCCTGGGGTCTCCACGCGTAGAACTTTGTCTATCCCACTCTCCACATACATAGCTTCGTCTCCTCCTCCCTCTTTGAGAAACGCTTTTTGTTTTTTTCTTCTGAGAGGAGACAGTGATAAAAACCAGCCTAATAATCATGTGGGGCTCCCCTCCACTCGTGTGTTTGCAGAGAATGGGACAGTGTTTGCTGAATGGGAACACACGTGGTGACTGTATGGATTGTTTTATATCAGTTTATTAAAATTATTTCTAAGATCCCATATGAAGGAAGAAGTATGTGTTTGGTTAACGGTGCCTCGGTATTTCAGATTCTGAAATGACCAACTTGCCCTCATCCATGAACATACAGCCAATGGCATGGACCCTTTGCAGCTTTAATGGGCAGATGTCCTGTCATTATTCCAGGTGCTTCTCAAGAAAGGGTGACCAGAGGGGATCCCTGGGTGGCTCAGTGGTTTAGCGTCTGCCTTTGGCCAGGGGTGCGATCCTGGAGTCCTGGGATCAAGTCCCATGTCGGGCTCCCGGCATGGAGCCTGCCTCTCCCTCTGCCTGTGTCTCTGCCTCTCTCTCTCTCTAGGTCTATTATAAATAAAGAAAACAAAAAACAAAAAACAAAAAACAAAAAGAAAGAAAAGGTGACCAGAGACCAGAGGACAGGACAGGCTGCTGCCGAGAGGGTGCCTGTTTTTGCACTGAAACAAATGCAGAACAGCATCGGGGCCTCCTCCTTGCCCTCCCCTGCTGCGGGGGTGCATGCTGCCAAGCCCGGACTCGGGGCTCCTTCCCAGCCTCCTGGCCAGACCAGGAACACGGCTGCACTGTGGTCAGCAGGCTCCTTGTGCAGCGCGAGCTTAGACGTCATGTTCCATTTTTAATTAGAGTCCACTTAGTTATCGGCAGGCGGGCTGGACACAAGGGATACGGCGACGAGCTCCTCGCCGGATTGGTCTGGAGTCTTCGGTGTTTGCGGTCAGCCTCTCAAGAGCTATAAACTCCGGGCAGCGTCCTCATGCCTCCTGTCTGCTATGCTTCCAACGTTCAACTTGGCACCTGGCGCACAGTAGGCGCTCAGGAAACAGGCCCGGAGTGGGTGAGAACATACATCTCCGGCCCTGCAGCCCACTGGGCATTTGGATAGTATATTACTGTTGTATCACCTGGGCATTTGTGTGTGTGTGTGTGTGTGTGAGTGTGAGTGTGTGGGCATGAACTGTGTGTGTGAATTGTGTGTGGCAAGTGAGTATAAGTTGTATATGTGAGAATGAATTACATGTGAGTGGTTTGTGCGTGTGAGTTGTGTGTGAGTTGCTCGCCCAGGATGAGGCTCCGTGACGGACCGGGGCAAGCATTCGGTTGTAAAAGTGGTTGAGCAATTGACTCCATTTTCCACGAGATTTATCCACCTCACGTCTACCTGGTGAGCACTCCAGATGTGCCCGGGTCCCCCACTGGCCCGGTCTGGAGAGGAGCCGGCCTCAGTGGCTCGGCGCCCCCCCCACCCCCCAGACAGGGGCCTGCCCCCCCATTCCCGGGTCTGAGGGCCCTCTGGGGACTGACCTCAGGGGCTCCTGACCCCCCACCCCCAGACAAGGGGCCTGGGCCCCACTCCTGGGATCCAAGGAACCTCTGGGTGCCAATCTCAGGGCTCCTGCCCCCCCACCCCTGGACAGGGGCCTGCCCCCTACTCCCGGGGTCTTAGGGCCCTCTGGGCGCTGGCCTCAGGCCACGTGCTCGCCCTCTGCCCGAGCAGGAGTCAGCCTATTGCCAGAGCCGAGCATGTCGGGGCCACCGCAGAGCCTGCCAGCTGTCACTGCGTCACTGGGCCCTGCGGCCACACCCCCTGTGGGTCTCCGTGCCAGGGGACAGGTGCCCGTGACAGACAGGGCCGCTTTGCTTATACAAAGCAGTCAGACAGTGACATCTGTAGAGGGGAGGACCCGTCTCCCTCCAGCGCCCTTCCCTCCTGCCTCACCTGCATCAGCCCGCCGGCCCCCTGACGCAGACACTAGGACTTGGAGGTGAGCACCAGAGCCGTGTAAAAGCCAGAGCTCCTGCCACGGAGGAGGTAAAACATCGGCCATCCCTCGACAGCGGGAGGGGAATCTCGCAGGCCTTCGGCGACCTGGCTCCTCTCGCAGCACCTCTGCACGCCAGGGGAGCCGTGCACACCCGACCCCTACACCCATATCGGGTGGCAAAGGAAAATTCTAGACTCTTTCTTGAAGCCCAGGTGACTCTCAGGGCTACCACAGGATGTCATCGCTCAGCTTAAACAATGTAAAAATGACATGTGTCCCCGGGAAGTCATCACGAGGGAATTCTGTTCAGACTGGTGCGTCTTTGGGGAAAACCAACTGTGGTGGGACTTCAGAACAGGACGGTGCGTCTGTGTGATGTCATAGGCTGTGAGGACATGGACTGGGGGGCAGACGAGGCACTTCTGCCTCAGAAATGTATGATTCGGTGAAGTGGAGCCCTGGAGGTGGAGGTGGAGAGAAGGCCTGGCAGAAGGAAACATTAGCCTGGCGTCTGCGAGGCCCCGTGCTCTCACAGCTTCTGGGAGCCCTTCCCCGCCTGCGGCAGGTGCCGGAGCTGGGCCCCGTCGAGGTCTGCCGCGCCGTGACTCTAGTTACCACAACCCTGTAGAGGACCCTTGAGTGAGGAAAATGATAAATGTCCTATTTCACAGGACTACTGTATATGCACCAAAATAAAATTTTCTGGCCAAAGGAAAATAAGAAATGACATGCTAGATGAGATGAATCACCCCAAGTCGCTTCTTGGGAACATTCATCGAGGGTCCAACTTCACTCCTTCCCTATGGGACAGGAAGCCTGGCTCTGATGGGAGCTCATAACCAGCAAATATTTATCCAAGAGCGCACCAAAGTGCGAATCATGGAGGCCTGGGGAACACGTGCCTTCCCTATGGTAGCAGGGCCTGACCCTGGACATACTCTCTGTGGTGGGCAGAGGCCATGGGACAAGGTCTGTGTGTCCAGGCCTAAGGAGAGTCTTCTACACAGAGGTGCCAGGAACTGCTGTGTAACCTAGTGAGTGCTCATGTGGCAGAGAGAGAGGGTCTGAGCTCACCCCCCACACACATCTTACGCGCAGGCCTCAGGACTCATGATTGTCCCCAAGTGTGAGAAAGGAAGATGCTGGAGACGGTGGAGAGAGAGGTTGGTTTGCACCTGCACTGGATGCACAAGTGGCCTACCTGTGTGCTCCATGCATATCTGTGTGCATGAGTGTATTTGTGTGTCTGCATTTGTGTGTGTGTGTCTACAAGTGTGTGTCTGCATGTGCGAGTGTGTGCATGTGTGAATGTGTGTGCAAGTCCGCATGTGTGGTGTGTGTGTCTGCATGCGTGATTTATGAATGTCTGCACAGGTGAGTGTGAGTGTGCATGTCTGCATGCATGAATGTGAGTGTGTGCATATCTGTATGCATGATGTGTGCGTGTTTACCTGAGTGTGTGTGCATGTCTACATGTGTGAGTATGTGTATGTCTGCACAGGTGTGTGCATGTCTGCATGCATGAGTGTGTCTGCACGTGTGAGTGTATGTGCATGCCTCATGCCTCTCTCCGTGTGTAGTCTGGTGGGGCCTCTCCACTAACATGCGCTGGGACACTCGGCCTCCTCTTCCCCAGTGACATTGACTGGCACGATGGTGTTGGGGCTGAGGGAGCGTCCTGCGTGTCCGTCCTCCTTGGGGCCCCAGCCGTCCCCCCACCCCCGCGCACCCAGGGGCCCCCTCTGCCCCCCGCTCCACGCAGCTGCTCCTCCGGCTCAGGAGGACCCGGCCCGCAACAAGGCTTCGTTTGGCCCTCGCACCCTGGCCGCTGGATCACGCTGGATTTTACCTTCTCTGCCCCGGGAACCTGCTTCCCTTCGTTGTCACACAGCTAACCTGCGACTGAGCAAGAACAACAACGAGAAAAACTGCTAGAACAGTAAGATGATGGATTTCAAATCATTATGTTTTTGTTGTATTTTTGAATGAGCATTAAAATTCATCTCTGGGAAATGTTGAACAGCAAATGAACAAAGCCCCGTAACAGCCCTAATCCTTCTCCTTAATATGTGCACCAGAGGGTGCTGTGCTGCGGGTCTGGCCGGGAACAGGACCGTTCCAAAATGCATTTAGGTTTCATAAAAAAAAAAAAAAAAAAAAAAAAAGAAAAGAAAAAGAAAAAAGAAAAGAAAGAAAGAAAAGAAAAGAAAGAAAAAAGAAAAGGCAAAATGCCTTACTGTAGATTTCTGCTTCCCTCTAGAAGAAAAAACACGATTCTGTTTTAAGCTGCAGCAGTGAAAAAAAAAAAAACATGTGAAATATGTGATGTGGTGTTTTTACCAACTGTCTAAATAAAGGTTTAGTGAGTCACTATGGAAAACAGAAAATCTTTCTTTATTTTAAGAGCTGCAGTTTAAGAGGGTTTTTTTTTTTTTTAATGCAAAAGCTTCCCTTAGGTTTGTAACTTAAACATTGCCCATCTGCTAGATCCTCCCTGGCCTGAATTTACAGCAAATCTGAGATTTCATTTTTTCAAAAAAAAAATGCGCTGGTTCGGCTGGCAGCATGTATGTGGGTGCAGAGATGCATACTCTCTGCCGTCCTCAGTGGAGGCCTGTGTGTTCTCCCTAATGTCTGAGGGAGGACCACCAACCCTGAGCTAAGCACAGAGAAGGACGTCCTGCGTGGGACCCGAACCCCAGGTCATATAGGAAGAGTTGGGAGATCCAGTCAACCTCAGAGCACCCACCTGGTGACCTCACATTCATGGGTTGGCCCTAGGGAGAAATCGCTGTCCCCAAGCTCAGCAGCAGGAGCTGCCCATCACCACTGCCACAGACACGTCCCAGCCCTGGGGCAGGCCCTCTCCTCTATATTTCTTTATTTTCAAAGAAAATCATCCTCCTTCCTTCCTCATCCAAAGATTTCAGTCAAAATATCACTGGCCTATGATGCTGATTTTAGATTTTTTTTTTTTTTTTTTTTTAATGAGGTGGAAACCATTGTCCTCACTTCAAAAATCAGGTCCAGGGGATCCCTGGGTAGCTTAGCAGTTTAGTGCCTGCCTTCGGCCCCAGGTGTGATCCTGGAGTCCTGGGATCGAGGCCCACGTCGGGCCCCTTGCATGGAGCCTGCTTCTCCCTCTGCCTCTCTCTGTGTGTATCTATCATGAATAAATAAATAAAATCTTTTTAGAAAAATCAGGTCCAAGTTGAGCTTCAAATTTTATGGCTTCTGAGTTCTCTTTCTGCCTCAGGTCCCCTTATTAATGAACTTGTTCACTCTTGTAAACACAACCACACGCGTGTCCCCAGCCACATCTACAAAACCCTGTGGTGCACTTTTCGTGGTTACCCGACACCACGGTCACTGCAGTTTGACTGGACCTTTGAGTGAGAAGCAGCCCCTTCCTAACCAGGCGGGGATCTGAGTGGACAAGTGGGAGGTGGGGGTGCAGTTTCCGGGGCCACCTGGCCACCTGTGCCCTGGGTGCCGGCAGTGTTGCCTGGCACAGCCGGGCTAGCAAATCCTGCTAGGTGCACAGCTTTATGCCACTTACAGGTTGCAAGTAGTAAAGAGAAAAATGCTGGATTTTACAGGAAAATAATATTCATAAATCTCTGAATGTGAATTACAGTATAACTCAGAGCTGTCTTTGTTTTTCTGCGGTGAAGAATTCAATTCTGTTTCCAGTGTAGAGAAGCGATAAACACAGAACCCAAAGTGGAAACCACTCCCCTTGCACTTGGCAAGTGTTTATAGCCGATTTACAGCTGGACCTCCGGAGCGGCTTCCGAAATAGCACCGTGCCCCGCGCCGTTCCTGGGATTTTCATTCCATTTTCTGGGACTCCAGCTGCTGGAGGCCACGAGGGGAGCTTACTGGGAGCCCAGGTGGCTGCGCCCCCATCCTCGGGCTCCTTTGTCCTTTTGGCGTGGGCGGTACCACCTCACAGGGTCCCCCTGAAGGAAACAGGGCCCAGGAAGCTGCCCTGCCCTGGGCTGGCCGTAGGGAGCACTGGCTCCCGTTCCTGACTCTGGCATCGCTGGGGGTGGCTGGTTTTCAAACAGAGAGGTGGCCGTCTTCCTATCTTAGGCATCTTGCGATCTATCTAAATGATATCAAGACACGAATTTCTTAACTGTTTTTTTGCCCCTACAGGGGTTCGTGCTCACGTCCAACCTGCCAGCCCCCAGTCATGTGGACCAGTCTGTGAAAGCTGTCCCTCCCCCTCATCCCTCCCTCCCTCATCCCTCCTTCTCTCCCTCCCTCATCCTTTCCTCATCCCTCCTTCCCTCCCTCCCTCCCTCCCTTCCTCCCTCTCTTGCTCTCTCTGTGTCCCTGTCTGTGTGTCTCTGTCGCCATCTCTCTTGCTCTCTCTCCGGACAACCTTAATTAATGCAGCATCCAAAGCCAGAAAACTATTTGGTTGGTTGGCAGTTGTTTAATTCAAGAGGGAACCAATGGGTTTTCTTGGTATTTGGAGGAGGGGGTTGCAGGGAACCTTTGAATCTGAAGGCTTATCTTTCAAATTTCCCTCGGCTTTGGACTGTTTTTGTTAGGTTGTTAAACCACTTACCATCAGTGATTACTCTAGAAATGATGCTTGAGTAGTTAAGGAAAGAAACAACTTTGAAAGCAATTTTCCCTCTCACAGAGGCACACACACTCGTGTGCACACTGGTGGCACATAGCGGAATTTAGATTGGAGAAATATTTTCTGATAGAAGTCAAGCTCAGGAGAAGGAATGCACATGGCCTGTGTGGAAGCACAGTATTAATAATTAAGCCACGCGATCATTACCTCAGGATATTATTTCTTAAATATCTCTTGCAAAGGCAATATGATTACATATGAATGATATCAATTTTCTACCAACAAAAAAAATCTGCAGAAATAGGAATTGAATTACACTGTCCAATTTGCTGTAAAGTTCACTGTATGTGAAGAAATTAATCAAAGCTACCACCACCCATTTTTATGGGAACATAAAATGATGTGAACTTCCATTTTTAATAAAGATGCATAGCACTTTTATGAAGACTGACTAATAACACTATAATGAACTGAAAAGCTACTGATATATTAAGAATGAAAATTTTGAGGAGTGTATTTACTGAGACTTTTTCATGGAAGGCAGTATTTCTCTAAGTCTCTATCTGAAGCACTGTAGAGCAGAGGCAAAATTTCCGGGCGGAACACAGGATGCGCGCTGTGTAAATTTATCTTCGAGACGAGAACGTGCTCTCAGAGCCCACGAGTCCGGAGGAGGGTGTTCGGACGCTGTGGACATGCCGTGAGGTGTCTGGGCGGCGGGTGACGTGCTCAGCCTTCAGAGCACCAGCACCCCAACCCGCCTTTCTCAGGGGGCGGTTTCCTGGAACAAGACCTCCGGAGGACCCAGGTCTGAGATGTGTGCGTTTATTCATGGTTTAAGCGTCAGAAAATGGAAAGTGTTTTCTTTTTCCTAACATTTTGTTGTGAGCATTTTTTTTTTCAGGCCATTGATGTTTTTATAAAAGTTTTTATATTATGTTTTTTCCATAGCTCACAGCTGCAGCCCTAAGGGTGCACTCAGTGGGCTGAGCCACCCCCCGAAACACAGGGGTTCAGGTCGATGGCAGGTTTTCACGCCATGGCTGCTGAGGCCACGAGCACCCGGGGCGTGTGGCCTGCCTGGGGCTGGGTTATGCGGGGGTCCCTGGAAGCCTAGAGTGGGTCGGGGTGAGCGGCCCCCTGTCCACACCTGGAGACACACCTGTGCCCGGGTGCCAGCTCCCGCCTCGGCTGCCAGCCCTCAGGGAATCACGGTTTCCCTGCCGCCCGGGTCACGGCCCAGGAGCACCCACTGTGCGGCGCTGGCGTGGAAGGGTCGCTGCAGCCCAGCTGGGGGCGGTGGCTCCGCTGTGCCCCGCACACCTGTGTCCAGAGAAGCTCCGAGAGGCTCCAGACCAAACTGTGTGGCCTCCGGGGACCTCCCGACAGCTGTTCACCGTGGCCTTGGGGAGTGGGACACAGAGGCCGATTAGGGCGGCAGCAGGACTTAACCCTGGCGTTCCCGCTGCCACCCCGCCACCCCGACCCCTTCCGTCATTCCCTCCCCCGCTCGCTCTTTATGCCCCGGGGCCTCCATCCAGCGCAGCCCAGCTCCTGGAAGGCGGCTGCCCTCCCACCGGCACTTGCTTTGGGTTCCAGTCTCCTCTGTCCTTGTCCTGCACCCCCACCCTCACTTTGCTTTCTCCCATCTCTGGATGCCTGGCCTCCCTCCCCTGCCATCCTGACCCCGGGAAGACTTTCTCTCTCTCTCTCTCTCTCTCTCTCTCTCTCTCTCTCTGTGTCTCATTGTTAGTCTGGCTCTGTCTCTCTGTGTGTCTCTGTCAGTCTGTTTCTCTGTGTCTCTGTCAGTCTGCGTCTCTGTCTCTCTGTGTCTCTGACAGTGTCTCTGACAGTCTGTGTCTCTGTCTATGTCTCTGTCAGTCTATGTCTCTGTCTCTATCTCTGTCTCTCTGTATCTCTGTCAGTCTGTTTCTCTGTCTCTGTATCTCTGTCTGTGCCTGTCTCTCTCTGTGCCTCTGTCTCTCTGTGTCTCTGTCAGTCTCTGTGTGTCTCTGTCTGTCCCTCACCCACACACTTCTTGCACAGGAAATTGCTTCCTCCTGGATGCGTTTTCCTCCCACTCTGCCCCGAGCCTGGCGCACACGAGAAACACCTCCTCATTTTTCACCTTTGAACGCCTCCCCCCGGGAGTTCTCCCCAGCCCCGTGCAAAACGGGGTACAGGAGGGCTCCCCAGGCCTGGGGAGGGCAGCCGTCTGTCCCCAGGAGCAGCAGGGCTGGGGACTCCACCTGCCCGGGGCTTAGCACGCTCTGGCTCTGGGGTCAGCACAGAGTCTGGCACGAAACAGGCATCAGGTGCACGGTAGGCGAGCAGGGGCCCAGACGAGCACGTTCTGGGCCGACGCGCTGCAGGCCGAGCCGGGCAGCCAGAGCCACGGAGCCGGCACCGCGGGTGAGCGCGTGGCACCCTCCGAGCCCGTGGCACTACCCTGCCAGGCTGCTCTGGCTGCAAGTCGGGGGCTTGGGCTCCAGCGGGGGTCTGGCAGGTGGGAGACCGCCAACGCGTTCCTCACGTCTGCCTCAGTCTGTCTTCCCATGAGAGGGGAGGAATGTCTGGGGCCGAGCCACGGTTGGAGAGAATCTCAAATAAGCATCAACACGAAATAGAGCTCACGGTGCTCAACACGTTTTTGCTATTGTTCGCTGTCTTGACATTCTCGTGGTGTACACGGCAATGTTCCACCCAAAGACGCCACGGCCGCACACCAGCGCCTGTGAGTGTGTCACCCAATGAGCAAAGAGGACTCTGAAGATGCGGTTTAGGATCTTGAGCTGGACAGAGTGACCGCAAGGGTCCTTGTAAGGAGGCAGGAGATCGGAGAGCAGCCGGGACGCGGAGACAGAGCCGGGCGCTGCCCCGCAGGGTCGGAACACGGGGAAGGAGCACGCACCAGCCGATGCAGGAGGCCTCTGGAAGCTCAGGAAAACAAGGAAACGGATTTTCCCCTAGAGCCTCCAGAAGAAATGCTGCCCTGCGAGCTGGTTTTGGACCACTGACCTCCAGAGTATAGAACAATAACCTGGCGTTGTTTTAGCCTGTTTGTGGCAGGTTGTTACAGCGGCTCTGGGAAACTCATCTCATCCTCTTGACCAGAGGCGGTTCGTGGATTTCCACTGCCCACGGGATCAGTTCCAATCCCCTCAATGGTGCCCAGGGAATGGGGACCCGCTTCCTAAAAGCCTGGCCTGCCTCAGCTGAAGCTGACAGCGTCTTCCCAGTCGCCACAAGAAGGCTTGGTCCGACGAGCTGGTTGCCAGTGGGGAGAGACTCTGAAATTGGGACTCCCAGAAATCCAGGAGTAGGCGCTCACTGCCTCGACCATTACCACCTTCATTTCAGCCAGTGGTCACCTGTCCACCTGCCCTGTGGACACTGGGCCACTCCCTGCACCTGCTTTGAGCCTCCCATCAGGTGCTCCAGCCTTCTCTCTTACCACCCTCCCCAGTTGCAGGTCTCCCCCATGGGGGCCTTCTGGGGTCATTGCAGGACTCAGCAGTGACAGCTTAGGTGGTAATCACCACACCGGGCAGGTTCAGGCAGGGCTCCTGTCTGGAGTTCCCACCTGGGTCGCACACCCTGGAGGACATAGTCCCCGCTTCCTCCCACTTCCGGGGGCCCCCACACACCAAGCAGGGCCTCACCCACACCTTCCCTCAGAACAAATGACCCCATGTACCCACGGTGGGTGCTTAGCTGGGTGGGTGAATGACTTACCTCCTACAGGGATGGACACGGTTTTCCCCTCCACGTTTCTGGAGTTACTGACATTTCCCACAAGCACATATTAATTTCATAATATTAATTTTCAAAATAAGAACTTTCTTTAAAATGACAAAGTAAACAGCAAGACTTAGATGACTCATCAACAATGGCCTTTTTTTAAAAAGAGAAATCGCTTGAATTCCTCGGCCCACGCACCGAGTCACTCAATTTCTTCCCAAATGGGAGAAAATGGTTAAAAAGCTAACAGTTATGCTATAAATGGAAGAAACCTGCACGATTTAAATTAATGATTTATTCCTTTAAAGACAGTGTGGGATCTATCACTGGCATGATAAGCTGCAAAGTGTCCTCTATCTGCATATAGCCATGCAGTGCAGCAATATCTGGCAGTGAATATGGGGGGAAAAATCAATTTTTTTTGCTAGTTTCAGGCATATCTCCTGAGTCTGAGATATGTCTGGCTTGTTTTTCAAATATTGCTGCAAGTGATTCAGCTCCCCTCTTGGGGAGGTCTGTGGACGGGAGCTGGCTACGTGCTGGATGGCGATGCTAGATGCTAATCCTCATCCCTACAGTACAGTGAGTCCCTGCAAAAAGGCAGCCGGCACCCCCTCAGAGGCGTGGGGCTGGGCTTCGGTGAGTGTGATGATAATTACCATCGATTACTACCACAACAATCGCATTCTTCATAAAAACACCTCCTCACCAACAGATTATTTTGCTAGCTGCTCTTCTGTTCCTTCTGGCGTTGGAACATTGCTGCCCTTCTCAGGATGTGCCGGGGTGGGGGGTGGGGGTGCAGGTGCTCCCGCAGGGAGATGCTGTTGCTTCTCCTGGTCGTTTTGGCTGAATCAATAGCACAGCTTTTACATCTTTTCTTCTTTCCTAAAAAAAAAAAAAAATATATATATATATATATATATATATATATATATTTTTTTTTTATGCAAAGCTTTATGTTCACTGGGGAAATGAGCAAAATATGTCCACCCCTGTGGGGTTTAGGAAATCCAAAGCCCCTTCCCTTTCTCACCTGCCTTCTTTCCATGGGGCCACGTCAGGTGGATGGGCTACTCATCCCTTCAAGGAGGGAGCCTCCTCAGGGAGGAATGAATGGATCCGTCCCTCCCCTTCTCCTGCGGAGGAGGAGGAGGAGGAGGAGGAGGAGGAGGAGGAGGAGGAGGAGAAGGAGGAAGAGGAGGCTTACGCCTCGGGCAACTTTCTAATGTGCTGTTTAGCCAGCCAATGGCTTCTGACCCCAGTCCTAGCAGTGACCAAGCAATGGAGGTGTGAGGGGCAAGAGGCTCCCTTACAGACAGGGCCCTGCTGCTGGATGCAGGTGGCCCAGGGGCGGAGCACCTCCGCAGTGTGGGTGGCAGTGATGCTCGGCCCCAGGGCGGGAGACTGGCTCTGGGCCTCGGCTCCCCTGGTCCTCGGGCACATCCAGCAGCAAGACAGGGTCAGACGTCGGGGCCCACCGAAGCCTCCCCACTCACATATTCTCAGTGCCCGAATCCCAACACCGGGAGGCTAACTCATGGAAGCATGCAAGTGAGGGGAGCACAACGCCCTCTCTCTCAGGAGCACTCCAGCTAAACAGAAGTGGATGAATGTCAACGTCGTAGGTCCCTGGGAAGAGCCCCCACCCCGACTGCTCTCCCCACTCCCCCTGCACCACCCCCCAAGGCAGGCTAACATCTAGAGTCCATCACGAAGCCACTCCTAGGACAGTCTATGAGCTGGGATTTGGGGGGGCAGGACTGGGCCTCCCATCTCTCTCATCCTGCCCTCACTCCTGCACCCTCACCCCGGCCTTCTGCTCACCCAGCTAGCCCAGTGCCCTGTACTGGGTGAACGCTCGGCCAAATTTGCCGAATTGATACAGGAGACAGAGTTGCAGAATTTCAGGCAACTGTCAGAGGCCTTACCATCTAACCCTGGTCTAACCCAATGCTGGCAATTTAAAGATAAATTAGCAGGAGTCCGGAGGGATCGAGTGTTTGAATCCTGTGATGTGACCCTACAATGGTGGGTGTTTGTATATGCACAAAAGGCAGATGGAAAGCCCCTCTTCACAAGGACTGCCCCTGGGTGTGAAGGTAGGGCACACACATTTTTCTACTTAAAATCCTTAAATATGCTGCTATTTAAGAGACAAGCATGATATTATTTTTAAAAGGATTTATTTGGGAGAGAGAAAACGCACATGAGTGCAGGGGGAGGGGCAGAGGGAAAGGGAGAGAATCTCAAGCCCAACTCAAGGCTGCATTTCATGGACTCTGAGATCATGACCTGAGCTGAAACCAAGAGTCAGAAGCTTAATCAGCTGAAGCTACCCAGGCACCCCTGGCATGACAGTATTTTTGTTTTAATGCATTAAACAATTTTAAGTATACTTTATTTTTAGAGCAGTTTTAAGTTAACATCAAAATTGAGCAGAGGGTACAGATTTCCCACATATCTCATGCCCTCACACCCTACAACAACCCCACTTACTCAGATCCCCCACCAGAGTGTTGTAATGCTACAAACTGATGAGGCTACATAGACACATCATCATCACCCAAAGTCCTAACTATTGACTCTTCACTCTTGCTGTTGTATATGCTGTGGATTTGGACAAATGAATAATAGCCAATGCCCACAATTAGGTGATAGTTTCACTGCCCTAAAGATGCCTTCTGCTCCCCCTATTTATCCTTCCTCCAACCAACTCCTAACAACCACTGATCCTTTTACTGACTCCACAGTTTTGCATTTTCCAGAATGTCATATATTTGGAATTATATAGTATGTCACAAACTGACATACATCAGCTTCTTTCACATAGTGATATGGCGATATGCATTTAAGGTTCCTCCACGTCTTTTTATGGCGTCATAGGTCCTTTTAGCGCTGAATAATGCCCCATTGTCTGGAGGGACCACAGTGTATTGATGCACCATCTACTGAAGGACAACTCGGTTGCTTCCAGGCTTTGGAAATCATGAAAAAGCTGTTATAAACATCCATGTGCAGGTTTTTGTGTGGACACAAGTTTTCACTCTTCGGGTAAATGCCAAGGAGCATAGTTGCTGAATTATATGTAAGAGCATGTTTAGTTTCATGAAGAAACCACCAAGCTGGCTTTCAAAGTGGCTACATTTTTTTGCATTCCCTCCAGCAATGAAGGAGAGCTCTGCTGCTCTGCACATCCTCGCCAGCACTGGGTGTTGTCAACCTTCTGGATTTGGGCGGATCTAGTAGGTGTTTTAATGCATTTTTTTTTTTTTAAGTATAAGCCAAGGCGGATTTTCAGAGTAAGCACACTTACACAACCAGCATCTGATCAAGGAGTAACACATGACTAGTGTTCCAGACTGTCCCTCATACCCTCTCAGAAATGTAACCACAATTGACTGTAAGTGCCAAAGATCCATTTTGTCTATTTGAACTTTCTATAGATGGAATCGGTGAACATATTCCGTCTTCACTCCTCTGGTGCTTGAAGTCTTCTTTTGCTCAATGTTACACTTATGAGATTCATCCCTATTCTTTGTGTGGTTTGTCCACGATCACTGTGCCATTCCATACCAGAATGTACAGAATGTACCAGAATTTATGTGTCACTAGGTGATTTCCAGTTTGGAGCTATTACAAGCGAAGCTGCAACACCCATTTCTGTACACATTTTGTGTCATAGAATACTCATGTATGTGGCCTTTACACTGGATCTCGTCAGACAGTTTTCCACAGTTATTGTAATTCTTTATTACCACTGCCAGTTGCTCTAGACCCTCCTTGATACTTGGTTTTGTGAGACTTTCATGTTAGGTATTCAGGTGGACATATTGTGTTTATTGTGTTTATTTTAATTTTCCCGATGACTAACAAGATTGATCTTCATACATTCTCCTGGCCATTTGGATATCCTCTTTGTGAAAGAGTTGTTTTAAACTCATTTTTTTTAATTGGATTGCTCTCTCTTATTGATTGGCAAGAGTTCTTTATGTATTACAGAGGTGAATCTCGTGCCAATTCTCTGTTTTTCACGTTTCTTCTCCTATTCCGTGGCTTGCCTTTTTGCTCTCTTGATGGTACCTTTTGACAGAAGATCTTAGCTTTGAAGTAGTTCATTTTATCTGTTATTCCTTTTTGACCTTTGTTTTTTATGTCGTGTTTAACGAATATCTGCTTACCCCAAGATATTCTTCTATATTTCCTTCCAAAAGCGTTTTACATTTCACACTTAAATCTATATGTCCCATCTAGGATTACTCTTTAGATCTAGCATGAGATGGAAGTTAACTTTTTTTTTTTAACCATGATATATGATTGACTCAACTCCATTTGTTGAAAACTAACCCTTCCTCACTTCAGTACAGTCATATATGAAACAAGTGTATATATGTGAATCCATTTCTGAACTCGGTTTTCTCATTTGTTGGTCTTTTTGGCTATTCTTGCACATTTCTACACTGTCTTCATTATTTGATATTTCAAATTATAGGTCCTCTATCTTTGCTTTTCTTCTTCAGGATCGACATGGCTATTCTTACTACTTTGGATTTTCATACATTCTAGTAATTATATTGTCTTAATCTTTGGACCAATTTGGGAAGAAGTCTTAAATTTCTCTTCATATTATTGTGTTGTTTTCAATTTAGTGTTCTTGTACATCTCTTATTAGATTTATTCCTGGGTATTTACTTCTGAATATGTTTCATTATATAGAGTATTCTAAAATTTGTTTTCTACTTGTTGCACATTTGTATATATATATATATATACATACATATATGCATATTATATATACACACATATATAATATATAATTGATTTTATTATATTTATCTTGTATCCAGTGACCTTGCTACATTCTTTTTCTATTCTCAGCTTATCTGAAGATTCTTCTAGATTTTCTACATATACATTGTACATGTATATGTATACACTCTGAGTAACATTTTCTACATAAATTCTCAAGTTCTTAGTAATGAGTAATGACAGTTTTATGTCTTTATTTCCAGTCCTTACACTCTTTTTTTTCCTTGTCTTTTTTCCTTGGCTAGGACCTCCAATCAAATGTTGAGTAGAAGTGGTGGGTTTTGACAATCTTGTCTCATTTCCAGTCTCTGGGAGAAAGATTCCAATACTGGACTATGAAGCACGATTTTTCTGGTAAGAATTTTGTAGATACTCTATATCATACTAAGAAAATTGTATTCCTAGGGGTGCTGAGGTGGCTCAGTTGGTGAAGCATCTGACTCTTGATTTCAGCTCAGGGAATGATCTCAGAGTCGTGAGATCAAGCCCCATACTGGGCTCTGTGCTGGGCATGGAGCCTGCTTAAGATTCTCTTTCTCCCTCTCCCTCTGCCCCTCCCTGCCTCCCCCTAGTTGCATGTATTCTCTCTTTCTTTAAAAAAAAATTATATTCCTTGTTTGCTAAGAATTTTTATCATGACTGAGTGTAGAATTTTATTAAATTTTCAGTTTCATTTTTATTAAAATAACTATTTTCTCCTATTAATATGGTAAAATACGTTTTTTAAATGTTAAATTGTCCTTATATTCCCGGAATAAGCTCAACTTCAATATGATATGCTATTTTCTTATTATGCCATGAAATTTGCTTTGCTAATTTTAAAGATTTTTGCATTTATGTTCATGAGATTAGCTTGTAAGTTTTCTCTCTTTTAATGTCTTTATGAGGATTTAATATCAAGATTATCCTGTCTTTATATGATCAAGTGGGTAATTTCTTCCCTGCCACACATATTTTTGTATGACATCTTTGTCTTATTATTTGTTCTCTAAATATTTGTAAATGTTGATGCTTTCTGAGCCTGGAGAGTTCTTGATGGGAAGATTTGAAATTATAGATTCAATTTTTAAAATCAATATAAGATCATTCAAATTTTATTTCATCTTGTATAGTTTGAGTAATTTTGCTTCTTACTAGGAATTTGTCCATTTTATCTAAATTTTTTAATTATTTGGCATAAGTATGTTTATGAAACTCTTTTATCTTTTAATGTCTATAGAATCAGAATCTATACATTATCTCTTTTTTAAATTGCTGTTATTGATAATTTGTGCCTTCTTTCTTTATATTTTTACCAGTCTTGCCACAAATGTATCATTTTCTAGTCTTTTCAAATAATTAGATTTTGTTAATTCTCTCTATTGTAAGTTCATTTTCCTTTTCATCGATTCTGCTCTTATCTTTACCATTTCTTCCTTCTGCTATAGTTGGGTGTAATTAATTGTTTTTTTCCAACTTTTCAAGATGGATATTTATATCATAGATTTTTCAGATTTCTTCTTTTTTTATTTTATTTTTTCTTTTTTTTTAATATATGCACTTCAGGCTATAGGTTTTCTTCTGAGCATAGATTTAGCTGCTCAGAAATCCACACACTTTGATATGTCACATTTTTATGACAACTCAGTTCAAAATATTTTCAAAATTTTAACTATTTCTATTACTTTATTTTTCTTCTTTATAGCTTGTTGGTTACATGTTCTTTATTGTCCTTATAATAATTATTCTAGAGATTATATTGTTTGAATATAAATTAGTACTTTTGTCACTTGTCAGGCAATATTAGGGCCTTAGAACATTTTAATTTCATTTTCCCACTCCTGATTTTTTTGTTTGTGAAAATAAGGCCAAAAAGGTTGTGCATTTTACTACCATTTTAGACCACGCCTGTCACTATTATTATTGCCTTGTTTGTTCAAAATTTAAATATATGTATATTAAATATATGTGTCCACATTCCTTTAATTTATGTACTCTTGTTAATGTATCTGGCATCATGTTCTTTCTGCCTGGATAATACTGTAAAATTTTTAGGAAAATTCCGCTGATAGACTTTCTTTTTTATTTGTTGAAAACATTATTTTAATTTATTTTATTTTTGAAGAATCTTTTTGATGTATACAAAATTCAAGGTTGGCAGTTAGACTCTTTTAGCACTTTAAAGATGTTAATTCATTCACATCTTCTGGCTTCCATAATTTTTGTGATGAAAGCAACCATCAGGAACAGTGTTGCCCCTGTGAGCATAATGCACCCTTGTCATCTTTCTGCTTTAAGGTTTTTCTCTGCTTTTCAACAGTTTTAGCATGATGTATCTGGGTGTGGTTGGTTTTGTTATCCAGTTATGCTTGAGTCTCCTAATGCTTCTTGAATATATAGCTTGATATCTTTAATCATTTTTGGGAAGTGGCTGCCATTATCCCTTCCAACATCGCTTATACCCCATTCTCTCCTCCATTTCTGGGACTCCAGTCATGCATACATTAGCCTTTTCCCTGTGTCCCATACATCTTTTCTTCTCTTCTCAGTACTTACCCCTATATTTGCAGCATGGATGCATTCTATTCATTTATCTTCTACTTTATAATCTTTTCTTGCCAAGTTCAATCTTCTGCTAGGCACAAAGATGTCTTAATCTTCTCATTTTGTATTTCTGTAGTTTTTATTTAATCCCTTTTTATGTATTCTGATTCTCTGGTGAAATTCTCCATATTTTCACTATTTTCTTCACTATATTAGTCACAGTTAGGTCAAAGTGCATACCTGAGAACTCCAATAATTAGATCAAGTCATTTGCCTGTGCTATAGCTTTTTTTTTTTCTCTTGGTCTTGTTTTTTAGTAGCTTAGTAATTGTTGTTGAATGCCAGATATAGTGTATGAAACACTAGATGGCTCACTATCCTCTGACGTCCGTTAGAATGGAGCATATCATCCTAATAAAAAAAATAACTGAGTTGTTTCCAGCCCAATTCACAGTTTTTATCATCTATCTCACTTTTTTTCATTTTCAATTTAAGGGTGTAGCTCTCCAAAAATCCCAAATGAGACCCTGCATGTTTCATAGTCTCTCCTATTTGGTAGGTTCAGAAAGTTTGTTTTTGCTTGGCCAAACATCATGGTCTGTGATCCAGTCAGTTTCTATTTGCTTTCTTAGCTTTTTTTTCTGCACAGATTAAGAATTTGGCAAATACTTCAAGTAGAAAACCATGAATATTGAACTTACCTCCTTGCATCCTCTTTCTTCCTGGCATCTTGGTTCTGCTTAGGCATCCTTGAGTTCCAGCTTTTCTGGTACTCTTACTTCTATAAGAGTACTCTTCTATAAGAATACCAGAAGCTCTGACATCCGCCCTGCCTCTTAATCCTAGCCCGCATACCAGATTCTTAGATTTTGCTTTAAATCAAGAATCTGCAATAGTCCTGGGGGAAAAGTATGGCTCATAGCAGATCAACTCACTTCTCTGAAGTTTCTTCCTCTTTAGGGTCATGATTCAAGTCCTGGTCCCCTCAGCAGCCCTCTACTGCCTTTAAAAGAAATAGTTGTACCAGGTGCTAGATATCCATCTCTCTCTCCCTCCCCCCCCCCACTCTCTCTCTCTCTCTCTCTCTCCATCTTTTTTCTCTATCATCTATCAGTATCTTTCTTTCATCTTTACCTTATCCATTTATATTCTATCATCTATTGATCCTTTGTCATCTAATCTCTATTATATCTATCTATCTATCTATCTATCTATCTATCTATCTATCTATCTACCATCATCATCATCTATCTATTTCTAGATAGAAATCTATCTATCTTCATCGATCTTTTATAATTGTTCTTGGTAGGACCATTTACCCAAGCTAGGGCTCTTCACTCAGTTGTTACTAGAATCCCCTCACCCATATTCCCATCAAATGATCAACAACATAACATCATCATCGGTTTGGAGACAGAAGAAATGCCACAGTACAGGTAAAACCGTATTTCCCAAGTACAGAAATTATCCAGGACACTGCTCAAAAAAACTTAAACACACTTACATAAGTTTGGGAGACTTTGTAAATGATACCCTCTTTTTGATGATTTACCACACATGTTATACATGAAGAGTTCTGAGGGGTCATGGTGGTAAAGAAAACAGGATAATACTTTTTAACATATTACTTCCTGCTCCTATTGATCATGGAAAGCTTTATAAAGTTCCCAATGCAATCACAAATGCACTTTGAGAAATATGATGAATATTATAGCTATCCTGAAACCCTGGAGAAATGGAATGGCAGAAGGATCTACTACTAGTTACAAGATCCAGGTTCCCAGGGCCAGCTTAGAGGGGACAGAACCATCCATTGAGCAGCCTGGGACAGTGTGGAGTCAGTATGGAGGAGGAGGTCTGAGAAGAAATGTCAAAGAACACAACCTGCTTAAGGCCAAAAGTTTGAATGACATCGAGGAATGTTTCTCGGTTTGCACAGTGGCATGAGTGAGTTATTAATGGTTATGTATGGTTATAATTATAGGGATTGTAAGTTGCTCTTGTGTAGTACCTGAGCATTATCTTTGGATGGACTTCTCTCATTTGTTTTGAGATAATGTAAGTAAAACATTTAGCATGGCACCTGACATTTAATAAGGAACCAATAAATGTTGAATATCATTTTAGTTCCAAACTATTCTTGATACTTTCCTATCTCATAGCTTTTTCCCCTCTAATCTCCACTATCCTGGGGAATAACCTTAATGTTCAGCTTACACCTTACATCTCATCTCTAAATAAACATGAGCATCTCATAGAATCCTTGTCAACATACTTCCCTGAAGATTTCTTGGATTAATCCTCTTCCTTCTGGTCTCCTTGAATTATATATTATTATTATTATAAAGAAGTAGGTAGGCTGGGGATTTACTATGAAATTAGTAAACAGTGATTGATTAGCTTTCCTGCAAAGCACACTACCATGATTTCACTGAATCCCTAGCAAATCTAAAACAGATATCCAGCAAAACAACAGAGCAATGCTGAAAAGGAAAAGAACAAGTGCATACAGTAAAATAAAAGGGATCTCTTAGAAAGACGCAGCACGGGTTGCAAAGCAATAAGCTCTACAATCCTGTTGCACACATCACTCCTTTGATGGCTCAACAACAGCAGGATGCGTCTCTCCATCTTGTCTTCAGCATGGTCCAGCATTCAAGCACCCACTCACCCCTTATCACCATCGAGTGAGCATCACAGTGTCTCAGGCACTGTTCCAGGTCCTGGGGGTATTTGTCAGCCAGCAGTGAACAGCACAAGGCAAAACTCTGCCTTCCTGGCTTTCACACATTCTACTTCGGGGAGGTGGGAAATACACAGGGTAAGTAAGTTCGATGCACAATTTTAGGTGGTGATGAAGTGCAAAGAGAGTGTGATGAAGAAGGGAAGGGAATATAGATAGGGTGGGACGGTGGGGGGAAGGCCTCTTTGTGAAGACAGTATTTGAGTAAAGGCTTGAAGGAGGCCCCCATGTGAACTGCAGAGTCTGAGGCAGAGCGTTATAGCAGAGAGACAGGAGGGCAAGCACAGAGGCCTTTCTGTGGCTAGCTGGAGGCAGCCAGCACCTCTTCCCAATTCTGTGCTCAGTGATACCATGTCGGTGGGTGAAGATCGGCCATGGTGGGAGTATTTACACCCAGGAAATCAGTAAATGTTACAGATCAGCCCCTGACCCCCACCCTGTGTCCTGGCCAGTCTGGTGGGAGGAGATTGGGCAATAGGGAGAGAGCAGAAGACAAAGTCAGCAGGGTAATAAGATAGCCAGTGGTGTGAATCCTGAAAGCCATTAGTGGCAAGCAGAAGAATGGTTCTAAATATGTACAAGTTCTAAACACCAAGCATGGGTCACCTGGATGGCTCAGTGGTTGAGCGTCTGCCTTCGGCTCAGGGCATGATGCTGGGGTCTTGGAATCAAGTCCCGCATCACGCTCCCCGCAAGAAGCCTGCTTCTCCCTCTGCCTGTGTCTCTGCCTCTCTTTGTGTCTCTCATGAATAAATAAATAAAATCTTTAAAATAAAATAAGCCCCACAACCTATGTCCATGAAACATGTTACCTCGTATGGCAAAAGGAACTCTGCAGATATCATCCAGTTAAGGATCTTGAGAATGTCCTGGATTATCAGGTGGTCCCGATGTCCTGGTCAGTGGAAGAGAGACACAGGAGTGTCAGAGGAGGGCAGCCCCGGTGGCGCAGTGGTTTAGCGCCGCCTGCAGCCCAGGGCATGATCCTGGAGACCCGGGATCAAGTCCTGCGTCGGGCTCCCTGCATGGAGCCCGCTTCTCCCTCTGCCTGTTTCTCTCTCTCTCTCTCTCTCTCTCTGAATGAATGAATAAATAAATCTTTAAAAAAAACAAAAAACAAAAAACAAAACAAAAAAAACAAGGAGTGTCAGAGGAGGTGGGTGTGGAAGGAGGCTTTGGTGCAAGCACCTCTCAGTGTGGCTGGAAAGGGCACAGCAACAGATCCTTCCCCGGAGCCTCCGGAAGGACCGGGACCCCGCCGACACCTTGAGTCTCATGACCCCATGAGACTGTTTTAGGATTTCAGACCTCCAGGACTGTAAGATAACAAACTCGTGTTGTCTAAGCCTCTGATGGTGTGATAACTTGCTACAACAGCAGCAGGAAGCTACTACATCACTACCAGACTTAGGCTCTACTGCAATGGGTGGGAAGGCCTCAGAGAAGTTTGAGGGAGGACAGAGGCTCTCTGACCTGCATTTTAACAGGTTCCAGCTGCTGAGCTGAGGCAGAAAGAGGGGCAGCAGGTGGAGGGTTGCAGTCATCGGGCAGGGCAGCTGGAGCTGGAGAAGCAGCAGCTAGATTTCCATGCACTTTGAAGGCCGTGCCAACTAGGATTGCTAGCAGATTGGCTGTGGAGTGAGCAAAGGAGTCTAGTCGAGGCTGATGCTGATGTGTTTGGCCTGGGCCAGGAGGGGAGGCTGATACCAGAAAGGGAGGGTGGAGGGACCCCCAGGTTTGAGGGATGAGGGGTTTGAGAGTCCTCCTTACATGTAAATGTACTATTAGGAAGGACGGACCAGGAAAGGAAGCCGCCAACAGAGGAGGCTCAGACACTTAAGGGGAGGGAGCATAATGCTTTTGGTTGGACTCCCTTCATCAGGATGGGGTGAGAGGGAGTGGACTGGGTTGGGTGACTGGCCAGTCCCAGAGCTGATGGCTGCGCTGGGTTTGCTGTGATCAGCGCCACCGAAAATCCCCTCCTCCGAGCAGGTGAGCTCCACTGTGTTGGCTAAAACTGGCAGAAGGGCTGTAAACAAAGATAATGATAAATAGCTGTATATCACATGTGGGGGGTAGTCTATCGTGGTGCCCTCGCGATCAGTGCTAGGCCTGGCTTTATTTAACATCTCTGCTAATTATGTGCAGGAGAAGGTAAAGACTTGTTAATTACATTCACAGATTAGACAAAATTGGGAGGTGTTGAGAAGACCGGCACAGACAGCGAAATCATTCAAAGAGCCCAGAAATATGGACAAGAAATAAAATGAGACTCGGTGAGCAAAATTGCAGGAAGATTTAACCAGAGGATATTAATCCAAAACATTGGAATTCAATGGGCAGTAACAGCCAGGAAAGTAGAAATGCTAAAAAAGGCCTATGGGTAATGTCGGACAACAAATTAATTATAATTCTACTGTGCAATTCTGGAGCAAAACGGTCCAGTGTGATTTCGCCTCGTACTTACAGGCCTCATTAGCCTGGGATGGGAACTCGTAATCTTTCTCTTTCTCTCCTTCTCTGTGTGTGTGTGCACACACACGCACACATGCACTCAAACAAGCACATGCACACACATACACGTTTGCTTCAACCCACCTCATCTGGAATGCTTCTGCTGCCAGGGGGACTCAAGAGTAGAGAGTGATAGAGCTTCGAAGAAGCCTCTGACCTTGTTCCCCAAAGTCCCTTCTCCAGGGAGGAGCACCACTGTCCTCAGGAGGGAGCGCTGGTGCCCAGGTGGGGGCCACTGAGGCTTGGCAGAGGCCCGGGTTCAGAAGAGCAGGCTGCTCGGTCCTGCTCGCTGTCTGGGTGAGGACAGCCAGCTGTCGAGGCTGGGGCTGGGGCATTGTGCCGAATCCTTGATATAAAATCCTTTGTGAACTAATTTTTGCAGTGGGCTGAGATGGCAGTATTATTCTCAGCCCCCTTCAAAACAGTGAATTTGCCCCAGATCACAAGGCCAGATAGCAGCGGAGCCATGGAGATGAAGTCCAGAGCGAGAGCTTGTAACCGCTACAGAATACAGCCTTCCAGAGGGTGAAATGAGGAACAAGTGTTTTCTTTTTATTCAACCCTATTTCCTTGCTGCACATGAAGTAACTGTTGGGGCCGGGAACCCAGCAAATGCCCCAGCAGGAGCCTCCACCATGAGCATCTCCAGGCTTTCTTCACTGTGTGGCCTCCATCATTAAAATAAATTTGTAGGCCCCGCGATGAAGGTGAATTTACTTGTTAATTATATGTGTGTACCGCTGCCCTTCTGGCTCATGTGTGTTATACAACTTACCCCAAAATAGCAACTTTAAATACAGTGGAGCTTAACCATTTTCTTTTCATTGACCAGTGAGGATTGCAGACGTGCTGCTCACGTTGGAGCCCTGGCTCAGGGAAGAATTTCCATGTCAACAAGAAAGCGCAGGTGCAAGGATTGAATAGTGTTGCCCCAAAGTTCAAGTCTACCTGGAAAGTCAGAAGGTGACCTGATTGGAAATAGTCTTGGCAGATGTAATCCATTAAGATGTGGCCCATCCTAGGCTAGGGTGAGCCCTAGATCCAACAACTGACGTTCTCACAGGAGGAGAGGACACAGACAGACACACGGAGAAGGCCAGAGGATGCTGGAGCCAGAGACTGGGGGACACAGCCTCGAGCCAGGGCCTGCCAATGAATACCAGGAGCCTCCAGGAGCCGGAAGAGGCAGGGAAGGATGATTCCTTAGAGCTTCTGGAGGAAGCACGGCCCTGTCAACACATTGATTCCAGACTTCTAGAACCAGGGGAGAACAAATTTCTGTTATTTTCAGCCCCCAAGTGTTTGGTACTTTGCGACAGCAGCTCCAGGAAACTAACAGAGCTCCAGGAGGGCAGGAACCTTACCCGAGCGAGACCATTATACCCAGTGCCGTGCTGTTGGCCTAATGGGAACCCAGCAGAGTTCTAGGAGCCAAGCCCACCCTTCTAACAGGATGGGAACCCGAAGCCCAGAGCTCAGGAGCCTCCACCCAGACCTTTCCCTGCCCAGCGCTCCCAGCCTGGACCCCTTCCCTGCCCAGCGCAGATGGAGCCTGCTGCCCCTCTGAGTGGCCCACTCCCCTGCGTCCCACGTGTGTCCTCCAGCCCTCTTTTCCAACAAGCAAGCTAATCCTCTTGATTCTTCCACTCAAATGTCTCTGATAGGCCCACACTGCCCCTACTCCCAGTCCCTAGGGAGGACCTTCCCGCTTCCTGCTGGAACTATTACCATCATCTCCTTCCTGCCCCCTCACCCCAAGCTGCAATCCACCCTCATGTCACAGGCACAATTTCTCTAAAATGCAAATCTACTCAGGCCCCAGGTTCAAATCCTCTAGAGTCTTGGCACCTGTGGCTTTTCCAGTTCCCTTATGGGTTCTGGGGACAGACAGGGTCCCGTGCCAATCTTCTTGAGGGCTGCAGGCTGGCAGGTGGAGGGCCAGAAGTGGGTAAACTGAGCAAGGTGTAGGGACATACCCAGGCACCGCTAACCCCGCCCACAAGGCCACACAGCCTCTGAGAGGCGACGGTGTCCCCTCAGCGCTGGTGGAAGGGTGACGAGTGTGGACCAGGCTCCAGGCGCTCCCAGACCCTGGCTCCTGGGGGAGGCCAGGCTGGGGCCCCATTGGGGGGCTGCTGTCAGCCTGTGTGCCTTCACTAGCCCATGCCCCTGCAAGCCCCAGGCTGAGGGCATGAGGGGCCACCTTGCAGCCCCCCGTAGGGTCATCCTGGGTGCCCCGGTCCACCTATAGCACTCCAACTTCCGCCGACACCTGCTCCACAGGAAGCCGGTCCTTCCTGTGCAGTTGGAGCCAGTGACAGAGGCTTCATAGACTCGAGCTGAGGCTGCGACCAGGGAGGATCCGGAGGGCCCCCCGGGTGGCCGGGGTGGGCTGGGCTCATCCCACCTCCCCTCTCTGCAGGCCCTGCAGCTGGGACAGAGGACAGGCTGCCAGGTCAGAACAGGAGGCAGCAGGGCACACGGCATCCATCCCTCATTTCAAAGTCACAGCATGGAGATCCTGGCCGACCTGGCGGGGGAAGTCTCTGGGAGGAAGAGTTTTGATTGCTGACTTTTTCCCCCCCCCCACAGTTTCAGCATTGTAGGGGATATTAGCCTGGGGCTACCGGGTGATCACTTCATTTGTATATTCTTCTTTTGTATTATTGTTTGTTGGTTAGTTCCGTGGATACGTCCAAATGTGGGCCAGCAGCCAACCTTCGGAAAATGCAAACAGTCTCCTAATTCCTGGAGACTATTTCTCACCAAGATTAGGAAGCCTTGCTGGAGAGCCTGCAGCATCTTGAAAGAAGCAAGAACAGATTTTATTGAGGAATACCAGCATCGGAGATGGAACAAAAGGATGGACGCGGTGAACAGATGGGAGGGTGTTTAGCGAAGACTCATGATCTATGTGAACGGTGCAGGCTGGGACCTCCCTTCTTTTTGTTTTTGATGCATCAGGGTATGATATGATCTGATATGACAGACATGTCAAAAATTTAGGGGAAAATAAAACCTGGGTTTTTTTTTTTTTGAAACATCAAACTATTGCTATCAATAGGAACAGCAACTGTTCAAAAATTTGTTTCAGAACTGCCAAGAAGTGAGCGTTCATGGAAAAAAAAAAGTATTTTTCCCTGCTGTTTGCAAGGTGGACACAAATGCAAGCGGTAGGAGGTTGACAACTTGACACATGTCTAATAAATCTAAAGCATAAAAAGTCAACAATTCACTGTTCAAGAAAGCATTACCGGAATAAAAAGTGCTATGCGGAGAAAGAATAACCATTAAAAAATAGATTTTCTGAATTCAGTAAGTGATTTAGCCCTCAGAGCGCCAGTCTTCAAAACAAGGAAGCTTTTTCTTTCTCCCTGTAAGAGAGAGAGAGAGAGAGAAAGAGAGAGAGAGAGAGAGGAGCGATGCGGCGCTCGGAACGAGGGCCCTGCTGCATCTGAAATGAACCAGGTGAAGCGGCAGCTCCCAGCGAGCAGGTGTTAGAGGCTCGGAGGGCTGGTGACAGGGGTCAGAGAGCGGGGACTTTCAGATTGCGGTTGTTCTGCTGCTCCATGCAGAAGTGGGCTTGATTTGACACGTCAGTCCAGTTACAGGGAATTCACAGACCGCAGTCCATGCCAAGCAGATTGGGCCACCCCTGGCACGCGCGAGGCTGGCCGAGAGGAGGCCTGTGGGCAGCCGTCCCTGTTGTCCCCGTGCCGACCACGGGGACAGAGAGGGGACAGAGTGCCACTGGGGCGCAGGAGCCCAGCCGGAGAAGCCGAGTTCTTCGGAAGTACAAGGCAAAGAATGAACCATGTGGCTAATATCACCGTAATTAAGGATTCTGTTCCCACCATTTGCTTTTCGAGCTCCTGATCCTTTCGTTCCAACCACGATGAGGTTGATGGAGAGGAAGATTTTATTGATTGATTGATTGATTGATTGATTTAAAAGATTTTATTTATTTATTCATGAAAGACCCAGAGAGAGACAGAGACACAGGCAGAGGGAGAAGCAGGCTCCATGCAGAGAACCTGATGTGGGACTCGATCCCGGGGCCCTGGGATCACACCCTGAGCTGAAGGCAGACACTCAACTGCTGAGCCACCCAGGCGTCCCGGGAGGAAGATTTTAAATGAGTATGAAAACTAATGGTAATCCTCACAAGAGTCTTATGTAAACAAAAATATCAACATTAAAGTGATGAATCCTAATTTGCGCCAGGGAGCTAAAATCTCTATCTTTCTGAATTAGAGGAATATAGATATACGGCACCGGATAGCGTCTATGTGCAGTTCAGAAAACTGACACGGTCTCTCCAATTTATAGGGAAATTGACATAATTTTGCAAAAATGCAAAACCATTTGTGAACTGGGTTTTGCATAATGGGATTAATTTGGTCGACTGTCATATCCACTATGCTGCAAAATGCAAGTTAATCACAACATCATTCTGAGTTTTTTAAGGGAAGAAAGGAAGAAAGGAAAGGCATTTTTCCTTCCCCTCCTCTGACTATCTTTTCATTAAGAGAAAATACCCGCTTTTCTAGTCTGCACCTTAGGTAGCTTTAAGAAACAATGCTAGATGAATTTTGCAATGGACGCCTTCGTGAACTGAGCCCAGTTGGCCTACCTCCAATGAGAAAAATTAACAGCTTTCATAGAAGCATGAAAAATTGCTTCCAAGGAAAGTCCATACCGTTTGCTTTGCGTATATGTGCGTTTGCTCAGAATTATGCTGCACAATAGGGCTGAGGTTGTATTATACACATTTTGTTAGCACACTCAATTACTTAGTGCCATTATTGTGAACCCTTTTTCCATCAACAAACAGGAGCCTGATTATCTTGAAAAGAAGGTACAATATGTGGCTATGCTCCTCAAAAAAGCTAAGTTAAGCCATGGCAACACAAACCGCAGTCTCTGTGGCTAAACACACGAGTTATATCTTCTTCTGAGTACATGCACAGCAGCAGGAGACTGGGGTCTGCCTACTGGGGTCACATAGGGGCCCTGCTGACCATGCTCCATCAAACACAGGCTCCGTTGAGGGCCCAGCCAGGACAAAGGGAGCAAAGGAGCCCAGTGAGTGCCCCGGTCCTTCCTTTCCCCTTTCATTGTTGACCATATTTCATTTCCCCAAAGCAAGTCCCGTGACTGCACCTACCTTTGGGGCAGTAGGGAGGACCAGATCTGTCAACAGGTTGCAAATGCCATAGCCATGTTTGGAGTTTTTCTGTATTTGCCCATCACTGTAAGGCTTGGTGACGAATTTGCTCAATGTGTCTTCTCCAGGTGGTAGGAATTGGCGTGATGGAGAGGGTTCTCCTCCCCAGGGAGAAGGATTGGGCACAGATGTCATTTAGTCTCAAATCAACTCAACCCAACAATGACCAAGAGCCCACCCCAGGCTGGATGCTCTAGAGGATAAAGTGATGAGGAAGACTCTCATCTGGTCTGAAGGCAATGACGGAAGAATGGCAGTAGGAGTAAGAGGCGAACTCCAAAACTCAACACAAAGCAAAATATCTGAGCCTGATGTGTTGGGAGCAAAACTTAGGAAGGCTTCCCAGGAAGAGGCATTTATACTGAGTCCTGAAGGGGTCCAACAGATGGGAGAAGTGGGGGTACAGCATGAACAAAGGCATGGCTGGGAGACAGCGAGTGGTCCAGCTTTGGAAGAGCTCCAGAGGTTGGTGGAGGAAACTGGTGCTGGGTTGCAGGAAACTGGTGCTGTCCTGGAAGTTGGCATCGGGGCATTTATATTCGCTTTGGCAGTCTGGGCAAGAATGGCTCCAGGTGTCTCCCTTGCATCACCCTGGGTCTGTAGGGACATGTATAGGTTGTCTGTGCCAGAGTAGCATTCTAAATAAGGCAATGCGCACCGGAGTCAGGTCCTCATTCTGAAGTGTGTCAGCTGTGTCACTCTGCAGTAGCACTTGACCTCCCTCAGCCTGTTTTCTCATCTGTGTGGGTTTGACAATGTCTATGTGGTATGGTTGTGCAGAGAGTTCAAGAAGATAATGTCCGAACTTCCTAGCATGTGATACTTGTTCCATGAGAAGCAATTGTTGCTGATATAATTTTGTCATTCTGTTTTAAGGACAGAAACTGCTTATTAACTATATGGACCCGTAGGAGGGCTGGTCAGCTGATAGTAATTCACCCCGTGGCCTTGTGTGTCCCATTCCCCTGCCCTTCCAGCTGTGGCTGATTTACCCGTGGGTAGAGATGCCTCACTCGTGGGTCACATGTCTCTTTTTTCCAGACTCTGAAACTTGGACAGGAGGAGTCCCGTGGAGCGACATCACCAGGATGCTGTGCCCCAGGGGAGCCGCCAGAGGCCAAGGCTCAGTTGCTTGGCTGGCCCTGGGTTCTGCAAACCACCCTGAAGTCCTTTAGCAGGTTTCACTGTACAATTAGGACTGTTGGAGTGGCCTTGGAGGCTAGCCTCCCTAGTAACCTTGGCCAACAAAACAGGCTTCTAATGCAAAGGGCTCTTGTTCTGAAAAGGACTTCCAAGGAAAAATGGCTCATGATCAACTTGAATCCTTTGATTTAAATAATCATCACTGGTTAATAATGCCACAGAGTAGGCCTCAGCAGGAGTGCTCCCTAGGCATGTGAGCGAGCAGGAGGAAGAGCCTCCAACCACAGAAAAGCACCACAGGACATGAGGTGCCAACAGCACCCACACTATATGAGCATCTCTAGGCATGGGTGCTCTGACTCTGAAGGTTTGTTGTGCTGCTATGCCTGGATGGACCCACCTCAATACTGCTTTTCAGGGAAGCCCCCAGTTGTGGTGCTGAGCTCTGGTCCAGGGAAGGTGAGAAACTGACTTCCTGCCCTCATTTCAAGCCTGTCTTGTGTCCCTGGGGTTGGGGGTGGAGGACAGGAAGCCGTATCCATGTTTATGACTTGCCATGTGCTGTGCTAAGCTTGTCCACCTATTTCTGATTTCACGGGCAGTGATCTTATTGCAACCCCACCTATAGGTAGAAGAGAGATTCAGCCCCTTGCTTGGGGTTGCCAGCTAGGAAGGGATGGATGCAGCCTGGGTGCCAGTCTTGGCCTCTGGGACTCTAACAGTCTGAGCAGTGGGCAGGTACTCCTCAAGGGATTAAGGAGAAAGCAGAAATAAAGATAAGGGAGAGGCAGGCACTCCTCACCCCCCACATAACGAACAATAAAAGGAATCAGCCTCTCAAAAGTTCTTTCAAATATTTAGCCCCACCCACCTTGATAAGGTTCCATGCTGTTTCTGGAATGTGCAGGGGTACCCTGTATCCATATGCTTGATGCAAAGGTGTTAACCCCAAGATTAGGAGACCATCAAATCTTTTTTTAAATATTTTTAATTTATTTGAAAGAGAGAGAGGGAGTGAGAGAGAGCGCATGAGTGGTGGGGAGGAGCAGAGGGAGAGAGAGAAGCAGACCCCATGCTGTGCAGGGAACCCAATATGGGGCTTGATCCCAGGACCCTGAGATCATGACCTGAGCTGAAGGCAGACACTTAACCAACTGAGCCACCCAGGTGCCCCAAGAGTAGCAAGGGCTTGACTGACAGAGCTTTTAAAATACTGATGCCTGGTCCTGTCTCAGGAGATTCTGGTCACTGATCCTGGTTGCAACCTAAACGTGCAGAGTTTTGAAAGCTCCCCAGCCCTGTAGCAGTGAGCACACCCAGCACCCAGATTGTGGTTGCTAATACCCTTCTCCAGTGACAAGAAACTGGGGTCTGTGGCAGAAGGGTCAATCATAGAACAGGGACAAGCAATATGAGACTTAAGCATCTTGTAGTGCCAGGGAGTAAGGAAGTGCTAAAAGACAAAACCAAAGCCATTGTGCTGCCATGATGGGGATATGCAAGAGGACACAGAAGCAATGGAAGGCTAACACATATGGGCAACAGCATGAATGAAGCTGTGTTGGAACATAACTTGAAGTCTAAACCATGTCCATTTTGCTATAAATAAATGATAAATACATGAGTGAAGGAGAAGAGATAAGTCTTCTGTGCAGAATTTCAAATAATTTGTGTGAAACCCCCCCGCCCTTGAAGAGGTTGAACTTAGTTCTCTGCTCCTCAAGCATAGTGGGCTGCTCATAGGGGCGTCCTGCCCCCAAGGACAGTACAGAAATGGGGAGAAGTGCAACCTGACGGTGGAGAACCCTGACCGACACCTCCTTGGCCAGGTGATCACATTTAACATCAACAATAGTCATGCGCCCCTGATGGGGCTTCTGTGGCCTTGCTCTAGTAACCCCATAAATGCCGTCTCAGCCTATTCACTGCTCTCACAAAGTACCATGGGCCTGGTGGCTTGTGAACAGCAAACAAGTATTGCTCAGTTCCAGAGCGCAGAAATCCAAGATCAGGGTGCCAGCATGGTCCAGCGAGGGCCCTGTCTCCCAGTTTGCAGACTGCTGACTCCGTGCTGTGTCCCTGCCGAGTGGGGAGAGGAGCTAGCTCACTCTGAGCCTTTATCTTACAAGGGCACCAATCCCATAGATAAGGGCTCTACCCTCCTTCTCTGATCACTGTCCTAAGGCCCCACCTGCAAGTAAGACCATGCTGGGGATTAGACTACAAAATGGGAGTCTGGGGGGTGAGGGGGAGACATGCCGCCCCTAACAGCACCCATAAAAAAACCATCAAACTCAAACTGAGAGACATTCTACAAAATACATAACCTGTCTTCCTCAAAGCCGTCAAGGTCATTAATCACCAGAAAACCCAAGAACCTGTCTCAGCCAAGAGGAGCCTAAAGAGACGTGATGACTGAATGTAATGTGGGGTCCTGGATGCAATCAGGGAACCGAAAAATGTGGAAGCTGAGGAAATCTGAATAATCTATAGACTTCTGTTCATAATAATGCATCGATATTGGTTCATTAACTGCGACAAATGCAACCACGGTAACAGAAGAGGCTATCAGCAGGGAAACTGGGTGTGTGGTATCTGGGAATTCTGTACTGGCTTTGTAATTTTTCTATAAATCCAATTATTCTAAAATTAAAAGTTTATTAGGAAAAAAAATGCCACTCGGGGGTGGATCTCACTGTACGGTTGTCAGAGATTGTGTGCAGCGGCCCCGCCACACAGAGCACGTGCAGCATCACCAGGCCCCTTTGCTAGGTGCTCCTACCGGATAGAAACGATCCGCATGGGAGGCGAGGACGGCTATCTGGGGGCACCGAGAAGGGAGGCCCGCCCGCTCACTGCGGTCCAGCAGCACCCCCGCCTCCCCGCTCTGTGGGCCCCGGTAGGGCTCCCTTTGCACAGGAGGGTCCCTAGGCAGGGCAAACAAACACCTGGTCCCTCTCTGCACTTCTGCCCTGACTCAAGAGCAGACCGCGCAGATGGGTGTTCGCGGTCCTGGGGGGCCGGCTGCCCCCAGTTGAAACTCAGGGCTGGTCCCTCCCTCCCAGGACATGGTGCTGGGCTCACAGAGCAGGTCAGGCTGCCCCAGCCTGGGATGGGGGTGCCAAGGCCAGCCGGGAGCCTCTGCTGCTCCTCCCCTGCTCCTCCTAGATGTCCCTTGGCCCAGGAGGTGGCCCAGGGCAGGACCAAGGTGGGGCAAGGAAAGGACCTCCTTGTCCACCCTGAGCCAGCCCCCCGGGGCTTTGTTTGGAGCCAAGGTGTTGCCTTTCCGGGTCTTTGTCTGCAAGCCATGAGCTATGCGGCAAGTGAGCCATCGCCACGGGGTCAGGGTGACCCTCCACGTCCACACTGCATCCCACGGGGTCCCTGCAGGAGCGGCCAGACCCCAGGGCCCCCCACCCACTGGGCGCCCGCCTCGCACCCCCACGGAGATGGAGTCTGGAGTCGGGTCTGGAGTCGGTGCCGGGAACTTGCGTAGAGGACTCCCAGACTTGTTGCTAGGAAACCGCGGGGAGTAACCTTTGTGATCTCACATATGCTTAACATAATAATAAATAATGGTTAACACGATAATAAATAAACAAGTAACAATAATTATAACACGCCCCAAGCCTGTTGTTTCTCCAAAATTAATTTATGATGAATTACGACTCAAATTCCGTGGAACACGAGCATGGGGAGACGGGAGGGGCTTATTTTATTGGCCATGGGGCTCAGAAGGGGGTTCCACTCGGCCTCCCCTGGACACGGAACTCTTCCCCGGCCTTTGGGGACCCATGGGAGGCACCCAGAAAGGGCTCGTCTCCCCGCCTGTGCCCCTCACACCTCTCTCCCCTGCCTGGTACAGTTAAGTTTTTTAGCTACTTTACTTGCATTTCTAATTCAGTTATTCTTCTGAAATTTATTCAAAGGATTTATGCTTATGAAATTATAATATAATGCTGCCTATATGCCAATGAGCTGGAGGCAAAGAAAATAATTTTCTTCAATTTACAGTTATGAGGCTGGAGGAAAATGATGCCTTCTTATCACCTCTTTCTCTCTGTGTGTCTTGGTATTTTTTTAAGTCTTCAGAAGGCAGGAGCTGATGATGAATCCTTAAGCAGATCACACTGATAATTGTATTACAGAACTGTCAGCTCCGTGCACGCCGTCCACCGCCTGTCGCCAGTCACTCGAGCTGGTGGTGTCACCCTTCTCGTCTCAGAAACTCAGCCCCAGTAACGCCAACTCGCCGGGGATGTTGTTAAATCGTCTGAGAGGATTGTTAGATCGAAGGGGAATTTATAGGATGACACTCTGTAACAATTAATCAGGAGCTGCTGATAAAGTTAGGTTGGTTCTTTTGTTCCCACACCCTCCTCAAAATACCTATGTGTGTACGTGTGTGTATAGACGTATAATCATAATAATATGCGGCCCTTGTACCAATTGTCAAATGGCTCATTTTGTCACTCCGTTTGATTAATGGACCCTTTGGAGTCCCCAAAAAGTCCTAGTAATACAAATAAAAAGAATCATAAATATTGAATAAGCTCACAGCACAGTTAACCTTGACTACATTTTGGGACATTCTTGGAGAAAGTTTGCTATACAGAAAATAAATTGCTGTGGGGATTAAAAAAATATGCGCGCTCACACCAAATTGGAGATTTTGGAGAATGTCACCTCTCTCACCTTGTCACTCTTATTAATCTGGTGTGATTAATTAGTTTAGTTAGCTTTACAACCAGGCCAGCAAAGTGCCGGGCGGCGAGTGCTCTTCTCTGGGGCGGGGGGAGCCGTGCCCAGCCCACCGGAGGGATTCAGGGGTGAGGAGGGGCTGGGGCTCTTTTGGACGATGGTGGCATCACCCATGTGGCATGAGACTGGGGGATGTGCATGGGCCATTTCAGGTGTCATGTATGGGCAAGAGCCTGGGGTTGGGCTGGGAGCTCTCAGATGCTTTTGCACATACCCTGTGTGTGTGGGTTCTTCTACTGAAGGTGTTTGGTTTCCTGAGACTGACATCGCCCCTGCTAGCCAGGAAGGAGACTTTGAGACACCCCCTTACGTCCTAATCACAGATAGGACCAGTCCGTTGACCCAGAACAGTGACTCGAGCTAGGCTATAATGATTGGCAGGGTTTCCTTCAGCCTCTGGCCCATGCTGAAGAGTTGGGTGGAAGCAGAGACCTAGATCTGCTTCGATAGCATGTGAGCGGTGCACGCGTAGGCACGGGTGTCATTGCCCTGCTGGGCTTTCTCACCTGTACACTGGGCATTCCCACCTCAGAGGATGGTTATAGGATGAAACGAAACAAAGGGAGAAAAAAACCACGGCATTTTGTCCAGCATATAAAAAAAAAAAATACTCTATCGCAAGTAGAATCATGTCTCCCCAAAGAGATGTGTTGATGTCCTAACCCCTGGACATACCTGCGGATGTGATGTATTAGATCTTGGCTCACGTAACTGAGTTGGAATGAGGTTATAATGGGGTCGAGTGGGCCCTAAGCCAACGACTGGCGTCCTTATAAGGAGAAAGAAATGTGGACCCAGGTTACCCAGGAGAAGCCGTGTGGCCACAGAAGTGGATGTTGGAGTGATGTATCTCTTTTTTTTAAAAAAATAAATTTATTTTTTATTGGTGTTCAATTTGTCAACATACAGAATAACACCCGGTGCTCATCCCGTCAAGTGCCCACCTCAGTGCCCGCCACCCAGTCACCCCCACCCCCGCCCTCCTCCCCTTCTACCACCCCTAGTTCGTTTCCCAGAGTTAGGAGTCTCTCATATTCTGTCTCCCTTTCTGATATTTCCACCCACTTCTTCTCCCTTCCCTTCTATTCCCTTTCACTATTATCTATATTCCCCAAATGAATGAGACCATATAATGTTTGTCCTTCTCCAATTGACTTATTTCACTCAGCATAATACCTTCCAGTTCAGAGTGATGTATCTCTAAAGCTGAGGAATGGCAAGGATTGCCAGGAATCGCCAGAAGCTGGAAGAGATAAGAAAGGAGCCCCCTGACCTCCTGCCCTCTGCATCTCCACCCCCCACCCCAAGTCTTCAGAGGGAGTGCGGCCCTGCTGACACCTCAATTTTGGGCTTCTTGTCTACAGGACTGGGAGAAAATATGTTTCTGTTGTTTAGGCCATGTTTCGGGCACTTTCTTATGGTCACGCTAGGAAACTAATCTGTATTCTGAATCTCAGGGTGTCTCGGTTTGTGGGGAGCAAGTGCAATAGGGCTAAGGACCTGGCTAGTTTCTTCTGTGCGTGCTGCCCCAGGCAGAGTCAGGATCGCACCAGCTGCCTCCTGCCACAGATGGGGTGCAGTGGAGGCCCGGATGCCCGCAGCCCGAGCTCCTGGGTGAGGCTGCCATGGCTAGCGTGGTTCATCAGGGCACCGCGGCCACTCCTGAGAGCCAGGACTCACCTCGGTCGTGGTGGCCCAGAGGCCACAACACTGTTGAAGATGCAAGTCTGTCCAGGATACGAGGAACTCATTTCATTGTACTGATCTATGTACCCTTTTCTCCAGTTACGTTGTTATTCTTAAATAAAGGCAAAATTCAGAACCTAGTTAAGTGATATTATTACGGGAAGTGGTCAGCTTAAAAATAAAGAGCCTCACATTATATACCAAGTATATCACTAGAAAGATGCAAGTGAATTCAATTCTGTATACCAAGTCTTATTTTCCTGTTGACTTTTAATGATAAATCTGAGAACTTATTTCCTCCTAAGTAAAAATACTGGCCCCATTACACTAGGAGCGACACTTGACTCTGCCATTTACCAAGTCCCTGTAGAACTGAGGCATCCTGCTCTTACAGAGCCCCTCGCGCTCCGGCCCGGGCTGCACTAACACGCCCACGGGGCCATCGCACACGGCCAGCTGCTGCCAAGGGCCCCGGCTCTGGCCTGAGGGCTGCGGACCGCGGGCCCCCCCAGGTGGCACCAGGACTGCGAGTGCGGCGGGTCACAATTCCCTCTACAGGGAAGTCCACGCTGCGCCAGAGCCCTCCACAAGGACACTGGGTGAGGGGGACGAGGTCCCTGCCCGTGTGACCTCCTGCCTGTGGCCTCCCCAGCGCAGCACCTGGTGGGGAGGGGGGAGCCAGTCCCTGTGGCCAGGAGATTGGGGCTCGTGGAGTCCTCAGATGAAGCCTTAAGTGCGGCAGCGGATGAGGGACACTGTCCAGGGCACGGCCCCCCTAGGTGAAGGCCCGGGCTGCGGGGATCGGCCATGTGGTGGCAGCAGCTGGTGGGGAAAGAAGGTGGGGTGCAGGGAGCAGGGAGAGAATGGGAAGCAGAGCAGAGTGGAGTCAGGGCACAGACAGCTTTCCCTGAAGCCACAGCGAAGAAGGGGGGCAGAGGCCAGAGGCCACGAGTCACATGCATGTGCACGTCTCGACCCTCCCACCCCGACCACTGGCGCCTGGGGCCCTCTCTCATCTGTCCCTGGGCCCGCGCAGTCCCAGCGACCCTGGCAGTGGCTCAGACGAGTGACGATGAGCAGAGGGCCTGGGCACACTCTGTGGGGAGGGGAGGTCAGCAGCGAGGGACAGAGGTGCCTCTGAGGATGAGATCCCTCCTGGAGAGGAGGGAGCCCTGGTGGCAGGTGGCTCCTCCCAGAGGCTCCTACCACTGTCTGGGTGCAGGGCAGTCCGGGTTTCTTCTGAAACCCGGGGAAGAGGCATGGGAAGCCCACAGAGGAGACAGTGGAGCCCGGGAAGGGAGCACTGGGCTGGGGGGCGGACTCATGGGGTGGCAAGGAGGCAGGCGAGTGGCAGCCAGTGAGCATCCTGGAGCTGCAGCCCGGTGCACTGGCCCAACAAAGCCAGGTTGACCGAGAGGGAGCGTCTTACCCGTGATGGAGGTTTTCTTGGGAAGCAGAGATGGTAGGGGAGTCTCAACTCGGGTTTTAGAGATCTCAGGGGGAGACAAGGATCTAAGTATCCCACGAGGCTGAGATGTTTCATGCTTCCCTGGAGGTGTGAACTGGTTTGGAAGGGAAACCCAGAAATGAAGTGGAGCACACTGGTTTCTCACTTTGTAATTTTCTGAACAAATTCCACACTGCCCAGGAGCACCTGTCTGAGAAAATGCTCAAATTTGGGTCTCTGTCCGTATTCAGTAGGACAGCGATAGCTGCTGGAACACATCAACCTGGCATTGTGCTGCCCTAACCCACAGAACTTTTTTTTTTTTTATTTTTTTATTTCTCATGCTGGAGGTAAGAAACGGCAATACCCATCAGGGCCCTGGTCTGGTCACTCTGGGTCTGGGGGTTCCGGGCTCTTGATGAGCAGTGGGAGGAGGAGGGTTTTCTTCAGCCTGGCCTGGAAGTGGCTACGGCACTTCTGCTCTCAAACAACTGGCCCAAGCCCAGCCCTAGGGTCACTGCTGACCCCTGGGGATTTAGGCCCTCTGTGCTCTTAACTAGAAGGGGAGACTCGCCACGTGGACTTTCGGCGCCCCTGCAGGGCTAGAATAAGCGAAATAACAGGTGTTTTTGAAATTGGAGCCTTTTAGCTGGTTGCTTGAATTTATGGATTGATGTGGCAAAAGCCTGTGACCAAACATCATGAATTGCTCAAATTTAAACATGTACTGAGTTAACAGGCCCCAGACGGAGGTGATCTATGGCAGCAGATACACGAGGAGATGTTATCCAAAGCTCGAGCTGCAGCACAGCCAGCTTGGACACACCTCTTCAGGACCTAAATCTGGGATTTTTTTTTTTTTTAACTTTTCCATCCAGAACTAACTTCCAGCCCATTTATGGTCACATGTTCTGAATGCACACTACACGCAGCTCTTCGCCCTTTTATTTGCGCTGAACACTGTCGGGGTTTTGGGATGTATTCCTTCCTGGTAATAGAGTGTGATATTCTGGCCGATTTTCCGAGGGTGATATTCTCATTTCTAACGTGTCACTTCCTTCTTTTCGAGGTGAGTGCATTTCCATCTGTGTCAGGCAGCCCCCCAAGTGGGAGGGGGCCCTCTGCTTGCCCAGAGTCTCTGTGTGTCGTTTGGAACGTGGCTAGGGCTTTACATGCTGGCAGCAGTGGCTAGGATTTTCAGATTTACCCCCAAATAAAGTGCTAACGTCCTGCCGACGTTCTTCAGCACACGGTGGGGCGGGCAGTCTCTTCAGGGTGACAGGGTGGATGCTCAGTGGCAGCTGCAGGGTCCCACCGGGGGATCTGGAGTGGATGGCCCCACACCTCATTACTGATGCCATGTGGGGCTGTGAAAGGGCTTGTAGCCATGTCAAATGCATTTATTAACGTAAGAAATGGCTAAATGGCCATCTTTTCATAAAACACACTGATGATTAAAGAAAACGTAGAAACTAGAGAAAAGCACAGCATAGCTGTCTATTTCTGCCACTGCTGTTGTGAGGTAACCATTCTTAGCATTTTAGACAATTTCCTTCCAGGCTTTTTCCTGGTACCCATAGGATTTATAAAAATCCATGTTGTGCTGTATGCACTGCTCTGTAAGCCAACTTTTTTTATTCAATGATGCATCATGAAATTTCCTTAATGATTTATAATGGATACACTCTATACTCTTATGGAGACACATATTACAGTTTCTCTACTACAAACTATGTGGTGGCAGAAAGCTTGGTACACAATTCTTTGTGCATTTCTCAGATTATTTCTCTTGGAAATAATTTTGAAATGGAAAGGTTTCAAAACATGGTATTCACGTGTTGAAGGCTATAAATGCAGCATGCAGTAGCATTGTTTGTTACCAACCGCCCAAATGCCTGCAGGATGTTGGATCCCCCTTCTGCTCCAATGGCTGGAGAAACATCTTTAATGAAGTCAAGGGTCCCGTCCAACTGGCCAGTCTTGGGTCAGAATGTTCAACAGGCAAACTGTGTGTGATACGACATACTGTTGTTAAATCACAGAACCTTACAGCACATGAGGAGGGTATTTGAAGAGCAATACCCTCTTTAGATGATCCCAAATTTCATGGCAGACCCTGAAAATATGATTGAGAAAGAGAAACTTTCCCCAGGTCAATAAGACAACAGCAGCACATGATTTTTCCATGTTGTTAGTGGCAGGGGTGTGGGGCAGCTGGGAGAGAGTGAACAAAGGGGAATTGAACATGTGTTGAGAACCCTGTGTCCACTGCTAAGAGCAGGAGCGAGCGCCTTCTCACACACATAGGACGCAGAAGGTCAGGCTGGAACGACTGTTGGAAATAATTTCTCAGGGAAGAGAAATGAAGCCCAAAGAGGTCGAAGACTCACCCAACATCACTTGGGTGCCAAACTCACCCCGGCAAACAATTGTGCCCCAGATGCGTCGTAGGCGCCCTTTCTTTCTCTACAATCAGTACCACCCTGTACGTGCTCCAGGCCCAATGGTAGTTAGTAACATTAAAATTGATTAGGTCAACACATTATTTCACCAGAGGATTTAATTATTTTTATTAAATTGAGTGATTTCAAATCTTTTTTAAAAAGATGTTATCTATTTATTTGAGAGACAGAGAAAGCAAGAGACAGATCACAGCAGAGGGTGAGGGTCAGAGGGAAAAGCAGGTCCCCCACTGAGCCCAATGTGGGACTCGATCCCAGGACCCCGAGGTCATGACTTGAGCCAAAGGCAGATTCTTTGCCGACTGAGCCATCTAGGCCCCCCTAAACTGAATGATTTTAAAATAAATATATTTGATTCCTTGGCATGATAGAGGCCACATTTGGGACATTGCCAGTGCCTCATGCCCTAAATCAGTTGTCTCAGGGTCATGACATTTTAAGAATTTGGCTTAAATATCCCTGGTACAATAACCACAGTCTATGTGGTTGGATGAGGACATGGACACTGGAGCCACCTGCCATCTTCAAGCTGTGTGGCTCGTGACGGTTACCTGCCTTCCTCAGTTATCCATCTGCAAAATGAGAATAACATGAGTACCTACCTCACACGGTGCTTCTGAGGACTCAATGAGCTGGAATCAGGTGCGTAAAGTGCTGGACACCATGTCTGGCACATATTAAGCGCTATTTGAGGTATTGTAAACTGTTGTGGCACAGTCACAAGTAGCCCACTTGTATGATAATCTCTCAAAGTCGCTTGCTGGAGGCAATGTCATGGTCTCAGTTCTCTACGCGTGGCACAGATCTGATACTCGGTAGATGTCTGTGGAATGAATGGACGGGTCCATGACAGATGGGTGGGGCCCTCTGCTGTGCCCGGGTACACCACCGCTGCAGGTTTCCCCCTACAGCAGAAAATTAAAGGGACACCAGTCATGTAGTGGTCATCGTAGTCGTCCCCACCCACTGGATGCCTTCATGGACCCAGTGCTTTTATATATGAGCTCATGCTCATTATTTGCAGATTCCATATTTGTGAATTTTCCTTCTCAGTAAAAGCTTTTTATTCACAGCCTTCCAACCAATACTCATGGTGCTTCCATGTTCCTTCGTGGATATGTGCAGAGCCCCCCCAAAATGTGATGCCCATGTTCCTAGGCAAGGTCAAACTTTGCCTCTCTGTTTCAGCTCTTGTACGGTAACCATGTGTCCTTTCCATGGTCTCCCAAGTGCCATGTCGTTCTTGTTTCTACGCTTTCTGTTGATGGCTTCACAGTTCAAAATGATGCCCGAGCATCATGCTGAAGTAAGATCCTGATGTGCCTTATGGAGAAAACGTGTATTTTGGATCAGCTTTGTTCAGGCTGAGTCATACTGCTGCTGGCCACGAGACTGGTGCTCGTGAATCAAAGATATATATTAAATGAGGTGTTTCTAAGCAGAAACATGTCAAATAAGGTTCCGTGCAGATCGGTTGCAGAAGGTTGTAAGCAGAGGCTTGCAGGAAACTGACCTTGTGTTTCCCACTAGAAGCAATGGTTCAGTGTTTGCTATCTCAGTGTTCATGTGACTTCGTTGAGGGTAACTATCTTTTTTTTTTCCCAAAGATTTTATTTATTTATTCATGAAAGACCCAGAGAGAGAGAGGCAGAGAAACAGGCAGAGGGAGAGGCAGGGAACCTGATGTGGGACTCGATCCCGGGACTCCGGGATCACACCCTGAGCCAAAGTCAGACCCTCAACCACTGAGCCACCCGGGCATCCTGAGGGTAACTATCTTGAATGAGAACTGACTCATTCTTCATCCTCAGAATGACATGAGGGTGCTGTCCCCATTTCACAGAGATGACATCCCACGGTTGGTACTGGATAATGGATCAGGTTCTGAAGGCACCTCTGTGGATCTCCAAACCTGTACATTTTCCAGTGTGTCATGCCTCCAACTCCAGCCAGGATTGTGGTGCTCCAAGCTTGCTCTGACCCCTTGCTGCCCTTCCCTTCCCTTCTTTCGCCTGTCCTACATTTGGACCTTCCCCAGGAAGCAGGCACAAGCTCCGTCTCATAAGGTCTCTGTCTGCTGGATGCCCCCCCGGCCTTGCTTGGGAGGGGTCCTTCTGAGAACAGCAGCCTGATACTCTTGAGTCAGGATGCAGCTAGCTCCGCTGATTCTTTGTTTCCACTGTAATGTCTCCAGAATGGGGATGCGTTTTGCTATCAATGACGTGATGCTGTGGGCCATTCGTGATGCATGGCTGTGGTTCACACGTGCTCAAATGTGGGTGTTCTTTCTAGCTGGCACAACCAGACCACAGCAAACCCCCAACATTAGTCAGAAAATATAAGAACCCATCCAGAAAGGAATGAGTTGTAGCTGTGAAAATCTTTCCTTGACACCTGACAAGATCAGGTAAACTTGGAGAATGTTCACAGTGGTTGGGAGAAATTTCTGGAGTCGGTACTGGTTGTATTTTCCATCTCTTTGACCTTCTGTGATACATTTTGGACAATTTCCTCTCTATCTTCCAATTCATGAATTCTCTCTTCAGGTATATCTAATCGGCAGTTAAGCCATTAATTAAATTGGTAATTTCAGTTTTTTTTTTTTAACTTCCTAAAATTATACTCATCTTTTTTTCAAATATTTAAGATTGTTTTAGTGTTTTTCTGGACATTTATTTCTTAAATGTAGTGAGCATTGTTACTTTGTGATCCATGCTTGTTAATTCCCGAAGTCTTTTTATGTCGGTCTCTGTGTTCTTTTGCTTCTGCTGTTCCTGGCTCGTGGCTTGCGATTTCTCTTTATGACTAGATATTTCTAACTGTGATTTGATCATTTTCCTTGCAGGAATTCTTCGATATTTAAGACGAGGATGCTTTCCTGTGGAGAGAATTTGTGTTTTCTTCACCAGGCACTTTGGTGCACCATGAGTTATCAGTTGGATCCACAGTCCACTAAATTCATGGGCGTGAGGTGTAGTGGGTTTTTTTGTTTTTGTTTTTGTTTTTTTTTTTTTTTTTTTTTGATTAATTGGATCATGTGAATTTGAACTACAAATCCAGACAAGGATCAGCTTGTGGTTACCCTGCTCTGGGACTTTTTTCCTTTTCCTCCTCTATGCTCAGCATGGCAGATCCTCACCTCTACGGCCCTGGGCTTTATCTTCCATCCAAAACACTTTGAAAAGCTGTGGTGGCTGGAGCTCCAGGGCCCCATTGATAGCAATTGTTTGTCACAGTAGAAGTGGCTTCAGTGCTCCACCTCCCTCTGTGTTTTTACTTCCTCGTGGATTTGGGCCTAGTAATTTTTTTTCTTACCATTTTGTCAGATTCTTACAATTTTGAGAATTTATATAGTTTTCTAGAACGTGTTCAGTGGTTTAGAGGTGGGAGAGTGGGTGCCAAAGCCTATGTTATCAGGTCCCGAAGTCCCACCTGCCTTCTTTCTAGGGGTGTCCAGGTGCTAACGACTATGTTCCAGGCTATCACTCTAGTCTCAGGAAGTACTGGGGGGGGGGGGGCAGCCCTGGTGGTGCAGCAGTTTAGCGCTGCCTGCAGCCCAGGGCGTGATCCTGGAGACCCTGGATCGAGTCCCACGTCAGGCTCTCTGTGTGGTGCCTGCTTCTCCCTCTGCCTGTCTCTGCCTCTCTCTCTCCCTCTCTCTGTCTCTATGAATAAATAAAATAAAATCTTAATAAAAAAAAAAGGAAGTACTGAGGCCTCTTATTTCCATCAAGCTTTACATTATCATAGGATATTAAGTTGGATGGGGCCTGGCTGGATATCTAAGCCAATGGTTCTCGAGCATGACTTCCCACCGGCACCACATATGAATATGATATTGGGCTGAAGTGTGGTTTCTGGGGTCAACTGGCTATCCCCAAACCTGGCTTCACCATTGACTGTGTAACTTTGGGCATATTACTCAGCCTCTCCGTGCCTACATACTTCTTCTGTAGAGGGGGACAAAAATTAGCAACCACCCCAATTGTTTGATTCTAGAATAAAACGTGAGCAGAGTGCCTTGCCCCAGGATTCAGTGGCTCATAGCTTCTGTCGGCATTATTATCATCAGATTCCCCAAGGGGATCTGTAGGTACATGGACAGTCAGGCCCTCTCCCAGGTCCCCCAGGCCTACAGAGGGAAGATCGGTGTGGAGTGGGGCCTTACGGAGGATGCCCAGTGACCTGGGTGGGTTTGACCCACAGCACCTTTGGGTGCTGCTGCAAGGCCCAGGCCCTCTTTGCTACTGTCCAGGCCAAGCAGCTTGCCCAGGACCAGGGGGCAGGCAGAGGCAAGATCAGCACTTGGGCCCCTGACCCCCACCTTGGCCCTGGGGACCCATCCAGCCCCTCACCAGGGTTTTCCTTGGGGTCCCCACCTAACTGGGGAATGGTGGGCGCTAACGAGCCAGATGGCTACCTGTCATCCGGGTGGTTGGTCATCTGAAGAGCTAAAATAATGCCTGCCCTTGATGACAAACCCATCCCGTCAGTGGGTATGCTCGTGACCCACTCTGGCTGGGGCTGTGCTAACACGGCCCCTGGACCCGCCAGGGCACTCCACATGGGGGATGGATCTCGTCCACTACCCACGCCACAGCCAACAGCCTCACTGGACAGATGGCTGCGCTGGCTGTGGGCACACAGGACGGGAATTCCAATGTTGCAAAAGCAATCCAGTGCTGGCTCCGCCGGGGCCTGCAGCCTGGGGACAGAGACCACATGTGTGGATCGTGCCTCCGTGGGCTGGTGCGGTGGGAGGCTCACGGCAGGAGGAGGTCGGGAATGAGGCTCGCTGGAGGATCCCAGGGAACGTTCATGGTGCCATTTCCAGCCCTGTGACAGAAGCAGGTCCTGGGGCCCGGCTTCCCCTGGTGCTGCCCGGCCTGGGCCTCGGGAGGGCTGGGGGCCCCATCAGGGGACCCACGGGGGGCTGCGGTGGCCCTGCACACCCCATGTCACCTACCCTGGCTACCCCATGGGCAAGTGGGGGATGCGGTTCCTCGAGGGACGTGCCAGATTGTCGAAGCCACTGGCTTTCTTACCGCCGCTCTAGGGCTGAATCCAATATAAAATACATGTTCCTGTTCGTTGCCATTTATGTGTTAGTTATCATTAACAGCCATTATAATTTTTTCCCAGTGGCAATTACATTGATATTACTATATCTAAATCAAAGAGGACATTACAGCAATTACTGTCATAAGTTGATTGGGAACCACCTAATTTTTAAGTGACACTATTTTCTTAGCACGATAATTTTCCCTCGCAATAAATAATACACCAGGAGAATTGTGCAAGCAAAAAGTGCCATTTTACACATGAGTTTGTTTTTTTTTTAACAAACAAAATGTACCTGTAGTCTCTCTTTCATACAAAAATAATAAAATTAAGATCTGAATCCTAGAGTTGGGAAATGCATTACATGTTGAACCCCGTAGCTGATTGCACGGGGATGAGTGGGGAGGGAGCTTCTGGTGCTTTCAATCTTTTCCTAGAGCAGATGAAGGAGGGAAGGAGGGGAGGAGAAGCAGGGAGGGAAGGAGGAGCAGCAAGAGGGAGGCTGACCGCGCCAGGCCCCCTCCTGTCTGAGGCAGAGCCATCAGCATCCCAGGGCCACAGGCCAGGTCTCCACGGGCTGGCTTGCGGTCTGGGGGGGTTGCTACTCCGGGGTTGAGTTCAGGAGTTGGGGCAGTCACCGCGGCTCCTCCCAGGCCTCCCAGGCGCCAGGAAGGAGCAAGGGGCGGCTGTCCTGGGACCAGATGGGACCCTGCCTGCCCTGCTGGCGCCTGGAAGTCCCATCAGCGGCCTGAGTCTTCCCTTACCTGCAGGTGATGGACTGCACTTCCCCAGAGCAGTGAGTGGTTTCTGTCCATCCTTCTTGAGGGCTGGGGCCCCTATGGTTGGGCCAGGAGCGGGGGCGGTGGGCAGGGGCTACCAGGAGCAGGAAAGGAAATCTAAAGGACCCCAAGCTTCTCCCCCCGCGGGATCCAGCTAAGACGGCCTTGGGCAGCCACCCCGAGGGCAGGAGGCCAGCAGCCATCCCCCTGGTCCCTGAGACCCTGTCCCTCCAGCCACCTCTTGGGCTCATGGCCAGCCACCTGTGTGTCTTCTCCTTTCACCTTTGCACGTACACCTGGTGGAATGGCTCGAGCTCACCTTCTGCTGGGCTTTTCATCATAGTTCTAGTTAGAAATCTCCTCCCCAACTCCGTGGATGCAACTTGCAGCCCTGATGCCCTCCACCCCCTAAAACTGGCCAGAAACAATCCACTCTTTCCCCCTGGATAACTCTCTAGAACCTTCCCCAACTTTGCAATCAGACACACCTGGTTTAACAATAACTTGGCTGTTGTTCGAGCTGTGAGACATTAGGGAATTTACTTAACTTCTCTGAGCCTCGATTGAATCAGTAAATGGAAGCTAAATCTCTCATAGGCAATTATCCTACAAATAGTTATTGAGCACCTGGTTTGTGTCAGGTCTTGGAAGGCCCTGAGAGCTGCTGATTAAGCCGCAGGTCCTGGAGCCAGGCTGCCATGTCCCCACCCAGCCGTTTTATTGACTGGTCCTGTGACCTCAGATACGTTTCTGCAGCTCACTGTGCTTCAGTTTCCCTGTCTGAAAAATGAGGGGGATTATAAACCTACCTTGCAGGGTGGTTATGTAGATTAAAGAAGTTATTATGTAAATAGTTAAACCAATGCCTGGCACACCATAAGTGAGGTGTGTTGCATATTTATTATTGACTTTTTAAAAAATTGGTGCCTGAGCTTACTGTCTAGAATTACACTATCCAACATGACAGGCTCATGAGCCTCATGGCTAGTGAGCACTTGGAATGGGGCTGGTTCATACTGAGTTGGGAACAAAAGAAGAAGAAAATATCAATAATTTATATATTGATTATGAGTTGAAATGATAAGATTTTGCATGTATTGGGCTAAATAAAACATATTAGAAAAATTAATTTCACCCTTTTGAATGTGGCTGTCAGAACATTCTGAATTTGTGGATACAGTTGGTCTAGAGCACACTATTCTGGGGATTGGATAAAACAGAGGGATCAAGCACTTAGCACGAAGCCTGGAGCATAGCAGGTGCCTGCCTGCCGAAATGTGCTGTCTCCCCTCCCCCACCCCTCCCTGTGTGCACCTGTGGTCTCCCCCACGAAATGTGAGGTTCTTACAGGTGGGGATGCGAGAGGTAGCCCTCAGCGCTCCTGCCACGAGCACCTACGCTGGGCCGGCGGGGTCCTGCCCTGTGGATGGGCGTCCTCCCCGCAGGCCCCCTGACAGGACGCCCCCTGCTCCAGCCCAGGCCGCGCTCCTGCCTCTCTGGCCCCCCAGCCAGCTGCACACTCCGTCCCTGGCCTCCCAGAGCTGAGGAAGGAGGCAGGTGGGGGGGGGAGAGAACAAACAATGTTGTTGGTTAACATGATATTCTCTCTGCCTTCGTGGCATCCGAGGCTGCACGGAGGGCCCTGGAAATGTGAAATAAACATGTGTGTGTGATAATGAGATTGTTGGTGGAGAGTCATCTTGAAAGAACAGGAGCAATTAAGGCTGCTGCCTCACAGGAGCCAGAGTGACAGCGAGCCAGCCCGCCGCGTCCCCTCGCAGGGCCGCCCGCCCAGCCTGAGCCGGGGAGTGGGCAGTCAGCGGCCAGGGATCCGGGCCTCCTCTTCCTGCTCCTCCTCCTGCTCGCACACCCCACGTTCACAGACGCCAGTTCACGCACAGTCCTCCTTTGAAGGAGTGGGTATTCCTACCGAGGACTCTCCCATCCAATTGAGGCTGAATAGCTGAAGGTGCCAGTCGCACCTTGAGCAGCCGCCACGCCCGCGGAAGTAACAGCGAACAGTGCTGTCCCCGCACGGCGGCGGTGTGGCCACGTTGCCGGGGACCAGCGCTGCATGTTCACCGGGGGTTATTGGGGGGCAGCGGAGGGCCAGCACCAGCACCCCACACCGGATGTGATGGTCTAGGACGGCCTCCTGGTGGCTTGGACACGGAGAACGGAGTACCTGGTGCTGGGGCCCAGGGTCTGCCCTTGAATCTGCACAACCACCCTCCTGCCCCGGCAGCCTGAGAGAAAGTCCACCTCTCCTGAGGTTGCAAATGCTTCTCTCCTTCACCTGCTCTAAGCTCGGGCTCCTTTTTGACAATGACAGAGACTTAGGTCTGCACGCTGAGGTCACCTCTGCCCATGGCTGGTCTCTAGGTCAGGTAACGTTCCTGTTCTCTTGCCTCCCACCCCTGGGGAAACTAAGGGAGCTCTTTCTGGCTCCATGCTGAGGACCCTCATGCAGAGATCGGCACCAGCTGACCCCAGGGCAGCATTTGGGACTCGGAGCCAATCACTGGGTCCTGCCCCCAGCTAAGCCTGCCGACCTCCACTTCCACTCCACCCCTCCCCCCACTGACACTGGGAACCTTCAGGCCACGGAATGAGGAGGGGACAGCCAAGCAGAGGTGCTGAGGAGCACAGTGCTGTCCTCCTTGGGCTTGGTCATCCCCTTGCCCATCCCCTTGCTCATCCCTTGCCCATCCCCTTACTCATCCCCTCGCTCATCCCCTTGCTCATCCCCCTGCTTATCCCCCGCCCCGTGGCCTGGGCAGAGCTGGCTCCCCAGGCTTTGTACCCCCTTTGCCTGTTCATGGTCCTGTCCCTGGGGAGGTCTTCCCTGATAGGAGAGAAGGAATATGTTTGCGGGCTAAGACTGCGGGCAGAGTTTCTGGTCGTGGCTGGTGGCAGTGATGTCACACTAGTTTCCAGCCCCGTTTCCCATTTACGATGGACCGTCATCCCCATTCCCGATGAGAAGTCCCTGGTCGGTGGCCACATCTGTGGCCAAGCCAGCTCAGTGCTGCTCTGTCACTCGTCACATTTCCTTACAGATGCTTCTACAGCAAGAATGGAATATTTAAATGAAACCCAACTGGCTTTTAAAAGGTGGCTTAGGTTTCTTTTCATAGTACTGAGCATTTAAATGAGAAAATTTGCCACCAAATACTAGCACAGGCCTCCTGCCATTAATGGAATGGGTTAATTACCTTGGAGTAGAATGCTCCAGAAAAGGATGTTTTAAGTCATCTCAAAACAATCATGTGAAGATGCTTTATGCCATGCTGGAACGTGCTGGGATAGGGAGGGGGGTCCAGGTCCAGGGGCTGGGTGCCAAGAAGCAGGGCTGTGTGTCCTCGGGGTGCTGCCAAGCCCCCTGGGCCTCAGGGTCCTTCTGACAGTGAGGGAGGTGGGTGAACCATAACAAAAATAAGCAGCATCCTTTCACTCCTGGGGGAAAAGTGCAAAAGCAGACAATATAAGGGGGCAAAGTAAGGTAATAAAGCAAGTGGACTGAAAAAATCCTCTCAAATCCTTTCTTTGAAGAAAGAGTAGGAGAAATAAAAATGCCCCCCCCCCCATGACTAAAACACAAGCCAATAGTTATTTAACCAAAGAGGGGTTAGTTCTGAAGTCCGCTGGCCACCTTCCATTTGGAAAAGTGATTACCTGCAAATTCAGCTTAGAGCCTGGAAGTGATCTCTGCTCTAGAAGGGAGAGCGCACATGGAGATAGGCCGTGCATGGAGGTGAGGTCCCCGTGAAGACACCTGTCAGAGGCTGCAGGGCCAGGTACAGGGAGCTGGGCCCTGGTTGCAGCCGCCGCCCAGAGGCCCCAGTACCCGGCTGGTTTGCTCTGGTGGCTGCTCCACAGGCGGAGCTGAAGATGCGTGCAGGGCCTGGCTTCTCACCTGGCCCCAGGAGCCCCACCAGAACTCAGGGCAGAGGTGGGGAGGCCCAGATGCAGTTCCTGCCCCTGGTGGGGCTGCGGCCTCTGTGCTGACCTCCCAGGCACCTAACCTTCCGACCTCAGGGAGGCCAGGAGCAACAGGCCTTGTGTGACTGGGTGACTGCTAGCACGTAGTAGCCTTCCCTGAGCACAGGATGGAGAGCACCTTGAGGTGGCTGAGGAAACCCCTGAGTGTGCCCGCTCCGAAGCTGCTTCTCCACCCTGAGGCTAAGGGCTGGGACAGGAGGGGGTGTCTTAGGGCGACAGATGAGCAAGAAGGCAGGGAAGGAAGGCCCAGGATGGCCTACGACGGGCTCCATCACAGTTCACGGGTTCTAGGCTCATCTGTCCTGGAGACTGGGAGAGATGTACCCAGGAGTGTGAGTGACAGCACCCCAAAAGGCTTCCTACCCGGTAGCCAGGGGCATGTCCACACGGTCCCAGTGTGTGGTGCCTGCATATAGGTGACCACAGGACCTGGGTCTCCTTCGGGCACAAACACACACCAAGATGCACACTCGAGCATCACCCCATGCTGTGGATGGAATTGTGTCCCCAGGAGCTGCTGCAGTCCTGGTCCCTAGGACCTGCGAACAGATGTGATTCAAAATAGGGCTTTTGCAGGTGATCAGATGAAGATGATGGGGTCAGAGAATGGGGTTCACCCACCCCATGTGACTGTGTCTCTGTACAGAGGGGAATTTGGACACATACATGTCCATGGAGAAAAGACTACAGGATGGTGAAGGCAGGATCCAGGTGGTACATCCTATAAGGACCAGCTACTCTGCAGACCTGAGAGGTGAAGATCTGCATGGGGTTTGGGACCTGGGGGCACGGAGGTGGGCATTTGTCCCAGTGAGGCCTGAGATGCGGAAGGAGGGGGTTCCTTTGGGTCCCTGCCTCAGGAGGGGCTGGGCTTCCTGACTTTAGTCACCTGTCCCATAAGAGGTCCTCTCAGGCAGGACTGCAGTGACCGCGGGAATAGAGAGGTGGCTCCCCTGATATGCTGGGTCCTCGACTTAGGGGATCCTGTCGAATTCAAGAGGATTCACCTCGCCCACAGGGCGCCTGGCCCATGTCCTGGTCCCACGGGGTGGGGGACAGTCGTCTTCCCAGCGTCCATCCTGCCCCTTCCCATTTTTGAATAGCACCAACGGTTTCTTGTAGTTTGGTTGGGATCGGCTCACATCCCAGAGGGAAATCCACTCCTCTCAGCACACTTCTAGATTCACTCGGTGAAACCCGAGGGAAGTAGAGGCCTTTGTCAGAGGGTGGCGTGTATGTGGAATGGAAGAAGAGCCTATTCCTGTAGGCAGCCTTTTACTTGTTTTTTGTTTTGTTTTTAAGTTTTATCTATTTATTTAAGGGAGAGAGCACGTGTAAGAGCGAGCATGGACAAGGGGAAGGGCAGAGGGAGAGGGAGAAGCAGACTCCCCTCTGAGTGGGGAGCCCAAAATTCCAGGACCCCGAGATCATGACCTGAGCTGAAGGCAGACGCTCAGCTGACTGAGCCACCCAGGTGCCCATGTAGGCAGACTTTTGGGGAAGCATTCTGAGAAAAGAATCCCAGAAAAAGGGAGCTGGATCCCTGATCATACTGTACCTGAAGCCTGACCTACTTCTGATCTTTCCAGTAACACGAGCCCTTTTTTGTTAAAGCCAATTTTAGTTCCCGATACTTGTACCCTAAAGCATTCTAACGTTTTTTAATGCAATACATATAAAATATGATATATATTTAATATGAATATAATATTTAAAAAATAATCCATGGTGGACCTGTCATAGGCTAGTTTCATTCCACTAAAAAAGAAAAAGAAATAAAACGAAATTTAGCTACTTCTGCAGCTTGGGTGAGACATTGTAGTGGAGATGATGTATTTCAAGACTTTGCTTTTCATTCTGTGGTGTTTCCCATCAGTTTTCCAACTACAAGCCTCTCAAAGCCTTAGGGGCTGTCACCAGTGGTCCTGGGGTGTGGGGAACAGGTGCGGCTCATTTTTGGAGTACCCCCTGACTGTACTTTTTCCAGAGCCTTCTCCGTGCCTTTCTTGCTCCAAAGGCAAAGAAGGGAGGAACTGGTGTCATGAGGGGTGGGACATGGTGACCAGTGCCCTCTGTCTTCATCAGATTGCATCTGCAGCTCAGTGTTGTGTGTGTATAGAGGAGGGGGTGCAGATGAAACAAAGGAAAGCCTGAGGCTCCGGTAGGTTAAGAATCTTCCCAGAGGTGCAGTAGTAGTCAGTGGGAGAGGAGGCATTCGAACTCAGGTCCATGGACTTGCATGAGCACCCACACCAGTGCTGTCACACGGCCAGGTCTCTCCAGATGGCGCCTTTGCCCCTTTGAAATGGGTCCTGTCTCATGTGAGGCAAGAGCAGATCAGAATCCTAAAAAAACCTTCCTCGAAGAATGAAAATTTTTTTAGTTTATCCTTAAATGGTGGTTCTTATTTTTCCAAGGTTTGGGTATTCATTCATTCATTCATTCATTCATTCATTCATTCATTCAAGTGCTGTCCTGAGTGCCTACGCTGTGCTGGGCAGGTTTTGGGACCTTATTCAGTTTGCCTGTAACTTTCTCTGACACATGCACAGCGGGGAGTGCAAGTACCATTTAGAGTTTCAAAGAAGTCCAGTGTCTGGGGGATTTATTTTGGGCTGCACTAAGCACGCCAGGCTGACACCAACAGAGCATTCTAAGTGCTGCTGAGAATATTTCTCTGTTGCACCAACAGGTGGACCCCACAGATTCAGCACCAGCCCTCGTTAGAGCTCCCAGGGGCTCAGACCAGGTCACCTGATTTTCCAGGTGAGCAGCCGTTACACGGACCCGAGACTAAGAAGACCACATGTGGCAATTCTCCTAAGGGCTCATTTGCAACAGGAGATAAAAGGTCATGGGCTGGTGCCCATCTGGGAATCCTGCAGAAGTAGGCACTCGTGAAACCCTGGACCAGGTTTTGTTGCTTTGCTTTTTGAAATAAAAGTGAAAAGTACACAAAGCATCCATCAGTTTAATGTTTTTCAGCAGGTACTATGTTCCAGCCCAGGGGTGCCGGTGAGGCAGGCTTTGCCTTCAAGGAGTTCACAGTCTCCAGGGAGACAGACATGCAAATAGATAGATTCTGGGGCATCATGGAAAGTGCTAGAAATGAAGTATGAGCAGAGTGCTAATGGAGCCCACAGGTGAGAGTAACTGTCTTTGCCTCGACAGGACTGGGAAAGTCGTGAAAATAAATAAGCCACTTAAGGCAGGCAAGCGGCAAGCTGCCTCTGTTATCCCCCGCCAGTCCCTTTATTAACTGAGAGCCACAACTTTTTTAAGCTTGTTGATCAAAGGTCCCACCTGGAAGCCTGGAGTCCCCAGCATTTCTTGGATTTGCATTTGGGGGCCTAGAGGGACCCCAAGAAGTTGGCATGCAGAGGAGGTGCCCCCTCCTGCCTCCCCAGCCTGAGGAGAGCTGCCCTGTTTCCCCTGTCCGCACCTGGATCCCGCCCTCCCTGACTCCCCTGCCTCTCCCCGCCCCCCCCACTTTCCATCCCTCTTGTCCCTGCCTCTGATCTTGATTCCCGGAATCACACCCAACTCTGTGGGTGAACATAAGCAGGGTTGTGCTCGACCTCTGATGCCCCTCTGGGGGGGTGGCGACTTGGCCACCAGCGCCAGCGTAACCCTGACCGAGGTCAGGGCCCCGCTGCTCACTTGGGAAGCCTGGAGGCTTGTCCCAAAGGCTGGGTGATGCCAGGAGCCGGGCGCTGGCACACTGCTCTCCTGCCCCTCGCCGGGGCCAGGGCTGCTTGTCCCCTCCTAGCCTACATTGTAGCTGCAACTCAATTAGCTTCTTTTTTGATCCTGAGATGCTTTCTTACCCTCCTCCCCCCACCCCGCCAGACAGCTCTTGCTCTGATCACCCCGCTGGTATATTAAGCAGCACTTGTACGGTTCGTAACTTTTTCGTGATCAGGGCCACGGCCTCTTCAATTAGTGTAAATTCTATGGGCCAATCTTTACATAAAGGCTACACGTGGTGCCACGTTGCTTGTTCCAAGTGACCCAATCCAAAAGTGGATGTCAATGGGGTGCTCTCCCTCTCCACGGGATAATTGTAAAAGACGGTGCTAATGATGCACACATGCCACCGAGGCCAGCCCCCACGCAGGACGGCTGGTGCTTGTCCTTAGTGCTCCCCTGAAGGGACCGATGTTTAGCTGGGGACCGTGGGCAGGAAGGACGATAGCATGACAAAAAATCTGACTGTAGAGGCTGAAGGAAAACTAGAAGAGTCGAGGTCCTTTTGAGATCTGCTTCTCTTTGAAAGGCAGCGAGTGCAGAGATGGAGTGTGTGCTGTCACCTTCGGCTGAGGGGCCTCAGGACACTCCTGTCACCTTCCTGCACTTCCTCTCTGCTGCCTTTACACCCAACTGAATACAGTTGCTACCAGAGCCCTCTAAGTAGCATAGGAGTGGCCCGTGTCCCCGCAGACTTTCAGAAGGAATGGCTAATTTAAAGAAATTGAGAACGTGATGATAAAAGGCAGCAATTCTATCACAGTCTTGTCTTTGTAATTCATGCCCAGGTGCCCTCAGGTTGCTCAGAAGTGCCTTATAAAACAGCTTTTTACAAGAGGGGGATCTCTTCAAAAGCAGGGAGACCCAGTACGCCCCCTGCTACTCGAAGCGCGTTCCCCGGAGCAGCCGCATCGGCATCACCCGGGAGAAGCAGACTCAGGCCCCACCTGGACCTGCGGCATCAGGACCTGCATCGCGACAGGTGACGTGTGTGCAGGTAAATTTGGACAGGCACCACATTCTAGGGGGGGAAAAACAAAACAAAACAAAACCCCAGCCTCGGTCTGAGAACTATCCATGGGCCCCAGGCTCTGTTCAACCAGTGGCTGAGTGATCAAAGGCAAATTGTTTCCCTGCACTTGACTCTTCCCATCTCTGAAACGGGTATCACCCTCTAGCCCTCTTGGCTTATCTAATAGAAGAGGAGAAGATACCTCGTTTTCAGAGAGTCAAATGTGGAAGCAAGTTTCAAGATGGTATGCAAAGTGCGTATAAAAGTTGAAACAGCAGATATTCTGCAGTTATGTCAATTTAATTTTACAGCTTAGAAAACGAGCAGATTTTCTCGCGGGGGTGGGGGGACACTCAGGGGTCCTGCCGTAGCTCGGTCTCCCTCCAGGCACTACACTGCACCTGAATGTAAGAGATTCTCCAAAAGGTACTTGGAGGAAAGACCCTCAAGGAGACAATTCAATTTCCAAATGTAAATTCCAACAACACAGAGGGGCTACTATGACCTCCAGTCCCCAGTGAGGTTTTCTAGGAAATGAGATTGCCTTTGACATCTTTGCTGTTTCCAAGAAGGGTTTTCCAATGTTAAAAGAAGCGGTTTCTACTGGGAAAGGATTTGTTCGTGTGAAGTTGAAAGTTGGTGCTTGTTAAGCATGAGTTCAAGGGAGATAGGAATGATGTAGGGAGGCATGAAGGTTCAATGCCATGTGATTTTGAAGGGCTTGTCTCTGAGCGTGAGATTCTTGGCGCACGAGAGCACATGTAGGACCCACCAGCGTCTCTCCCCACACACGCGCCCTGCTCCTCACAGCTCTTCCTGCCGCTGGCATGTGTGTACGTCCACGACAGCCCTGAGTCTGCTGGATTCAGATTCTATTTCAGGTAGGAACAGCCAATTCAGACTCGAGATGTTTTGCTGGTACAGAAATGTGGATGGTACAGAAACATTGGCTTTCTAGGGGCAATAAGTAAGCAGGTGAAATGACTCTAGAAAAAAAAAACCCACTCAACACATGATAATAAAGATTTTATTTGATTTTCATGATTGGATGTCCAAGAATACATTGATAGGACAGAGACCTTCCTTGTAGCATTAAAACGAAACTGTGAGCATTCAGCCATTAATTCCACTGAGTACTTTCCCCCCCAGAAGCTTGTGTGATATTTAGATGACACAGAATCAAATGATCTGGAACCATGACTCGTGCTTGATTAAAGGGGGTCCTGAGTGAACACACTTCTGTGGTCAGAACCGTGATATTCTTCCTGGGTTGATCGTCATCTCATTCTCAAAAAGATTTATAATAAAGGCCAGTTGTTATTCTGCGACACTTTTAATCAGCCATGTACCGAGGGACCTAGACAAATTATAAAGGGGATAAGCCAGAGATTGCCCAGAGCCTGGGGAAGGCACCTGCCTGTGCTCTAGCTTTATTTCTGAGCCCAGTGAACTCGTGACCCTAGACGAGGCACCTATCATCCTTCCTGGGCCTTGGTTTCTTCATTTATACAATGGGTAGTGGATTGTCCTTTAAAGCCCAAATTTTACTATCTAGAGGACAACTGAGTCTTCTCATTGATGAGGGGCAGAGAGTGTCCCAGGCTCCTCCCAGAGGCAGGCACACAGAGGGCAAGGCAGGCTGTTCCAAGCAGGATGCCGTCACCCTTGCCTGCATCACCACTGACCAAAGAAATCTTCCAATTCAAGTCATTCTTTTTTTTTTAATTTTTATTTATTTATGATAGTCACAGAGAGAGAGAGAGAGAGAGAGAGAGAGAGAGGCAGAGACACAGGCAGAGGGAGAGGGAGAAACAGGCTCCATGCACCGGGAGCCCGATGTGGGATTCGATCCCGGGTCTCCAGGATCGTGCCCTGGGCCAAAGGCAGGCGCCAAACCTCTGCGCCACCCAGGGATCCCTCTTTTTTTTTAATTTTATTTTATAAATTTATTTTTTATTGGTGTTCAATTTGCCAACATATAGAATAACACCCAGTGCTCATCCCGCCAAGTGCCCACCTCAGTGTCCGGGCAATTCAAGTCATTCTAACATATGCTTCAGCCTTTTGTGGAGCAGAGGAGGCCGGGCAGTGGCTGACAATTGTATGGAACATTTTTCTGAGCTCGAAGCACAAATCCGTGTTTTGTGTTGGATGCTACCACCAGTCAGCAGGGTGCGTTTTAATTATTATTTTAATTTCATGTTGGCAGAAAGGCACTGTCAGATAGTGCCCTTCAAGGGAAACACTGACTTTGGGGGGCTGTTGGCATCTCTGTAGTTTGGCTCAGCGCTTCCCAGGACATCGGAGGCACATCCTGGTTCTCCTAAACTGTACTCCATGCGGTACTTACCCTCCCACGTGATGGATCGAAGACCCGTTTCCCAGGAGTGTCCATGCCACTCAAGAAGCATTAGCAAGCACTGAAGGGCAAGTCCACGCTGGCAGAAACCGTTGCATTGGGAACAGATGCGAGACAGTATTTACACCAGTTCAGTCTTACTGTCACGGCTCATCAGGACGCAGATCTAGTGAAAGAATGACACAGAAACTTCACGCACACACCTTATTCAACTTTCCTTGAATATCAACTCTCTATTATCAAGAATTACTTGTTGGTAAACGTATTCTTTATGTATTTTGTGCAGCACTTTTTTTTTGTTTTTTGTTTTGGCAGGGTCCCATAGTTTGCTCATGGCAACAGCAGTAAGGTTTTCATATAGAGCATTCCTCTCTTTATAAGTTGAAATAACAATGCTAAAGGTCTAGTAAGCAATAGAATTTAAAGTTTAAAATGCCCACATCCATGGTATTAAGAATCCAGAGTTTCCCATTTGAATTCTGAAATATGATCCTAAATATTTAATTCTGGGCCATAACTAAAACGTTACAGAAAATCAAACTTTCAGAAAAACAAAAACAAAAACAAAAACCAACAAATCCTCACCCACAAAACTAACTAATAATGTTTGCATAGATAAATTTTACATCTCTAAGTAAGTACTATAAATAACAAATGATATTTAATAAAAGAAGAGGGGGGAAAGATAGAGAACAGTGATTAGGAACCTATCAAATCAGGCCATTTCACATCTGGGTTACATTCATAAAACGTGTATTGCAACCCCTAGGAAATTATCATCCACAGTTGATAGTGCTTGGTCTCTATCGTATTTTTTCTGAAAGTTGCACATTGCTCATCTGTTTTTATATAAATCTAGAATATGGTATTTATCCCATATGTACATGTGGTAAAGTGATCAAGAAAAATATTTCCAGTGCTAAACACCCCCTGCCCCATTTTAAAGGAAACCCCGAATGTAGTAAATTCATGCTAATTGGGAACTCTACGAAGGGGTTAAAACATTACCCATTACAAGTCGGGTGGCCATTATAAATGTTACCCAAATAAAAGCCAGAAACAGGAAGCCAAAAAGCAGGTCCCTACGGCAGGCATGTGTCTTAAATGATATCATTTGTCAAGTTTCCAGCATCTTGTGGTGGGGAACACAAAAAGAAGGTCTGTGTTGTACTGAGGACATTACATCCTCATTAGCTGGAATGTTCCTTAAGTACATAATGCAGGATTTTCATTTTAATAAGAAGCAGCTACTTGTCACTGCACTTTCATTAGATAAATACTGAATGTAATACTAATGACCATTTATAGAGGCTCTTTCCTACTCTTGAGAAACTCCATTCAGATGAAATCATATAATAACAATGTATAGAGCATATCAAGCAAACCTTCGTGTCATTTGTGAACTATTCCCTGAATTTTTTTTTTAAATGCTGACAATATTTACTAGCAGGAGTCATCATTCAAAGAGACCTGAAATGACACCGTTGCTTTTGTTTTTTGTTTTTTTCTTCTCTTCTTCTACTTTTTTTTTTTTTTTTTTTTTTTGCATGCAAAACAAATGTGAAGGAGTAGCATTTGGTTTTTTTAGAAGTCACAATGGAATGGCAAGAAATGGCTTCTCGGCACATGTACTGGTCAAAGCATTCCATCTGCCTGGCCAGAGACCTAGAGGCTGAGGTGCAGAGAAGGCCACCCTGAGAACCGAGAAATAATTCATCCACCATGATCGCTCAGGCCCAGCCCTGTCTCTAAAACAAAGACTGACAATTGCCCTGAATTATGGATGTACTTTTTGTGATATGTAATACAGTTCAGAAGAAAGGTGTTGAGAGCATCGCACCATTTCACCTCCCATTAGAGGCTGGTCTTGAACGATAATCCCAGAAGATGAAACTGATACTGAACTATGACCCTCAATTTACAAATCATTTTTCAGAAGAATAAGAAAAAAAAAGTTTCAACATATTTTTGGCATTATCTGAATGGGTGGAATCTTTCATGCTTATTTTCTAAGAATAAATGAAAACAGCATGCACTGTAGTTCCTGAGTTTGGGAAGGGAAGCATGAGGTTTTCAGATTATATTTTATTTTAAACCTGAGTGTTTGGAGTCTTCTTTTTTTTTTTTTTTTCGTCGCTGAATTTTCGTATATTCCTTCAAAACATCATAAATTTCTATTCTGTAGCTTAAGGGATCCATCAGTGAAAATGTTGGTCTTTCATCTTTATTACCCTCCCATTAAAATGAAAGAAACCGGGACGCACTTCAGTTTCAGAGAAGCCATTTAGTTGGCAGTGTGTCCTTGCTCCTCAAGTCCCGACGAAGGGAGAAAGTGCATTATTGCTGAGACTTCGCACATCTATCTGTGTGGGAAGCAACATATACTATGTGAAATGCAATAATCTTCTTTGATGGCCTGATTTGATTACAATGTCTTCCCGTTACCAGTCACTTCCTGTGCACTTACATTCATAAAACCTGTCCCCTCCCCTGTGTGTGTTTGTGTATCTGAAAGCCAGGCGAAGTCTCCTTCCGCTTGGCCGTCGCTGTTCGGTCTGAAAGGGACAGATTAATAACCGAGCACCACATTGGGCCAGCTTTCCTTGTACCTTGCACTAGTAACCCCTTGCTATAATGAGGACACAAAGAGCCTCGCATCAGGCTGCTACCCTTCTTCATAACTCAAAAGCGTCACAGTGGCAATAGCCTCCAGTGCTATTTGTCTTTACTGCAGTTGTGACACTTCGGCATGATCCATAATTTGGCGGCTATTTACCGTGACATCTCCCTTCAGTGCAGCCATAACATTCAGTGAAGCCATTATTTGGTCCCATTTACCATATAAATTGTATTGTTGTGCATGCATGCTAGCAGCTACATTAGGTACCTGAAAATGAGTAAATCTTGTAAAATAGATACTAACGGCTATTCAGCAGGAGGATTTCCTCGCACCTCCGACGGGAGGAGAGAGAGAGAAAAAAAAATTAAATACGGTCACCAAGTTTCCTGGAGCATCTTTAATTGCGTTCCTATTTATCTAGCGTGTGAGATGCACCGAAACCCAGGGCTTTGAAAAATAATCTGGTGGGCTTTGCCTTCAATTAGGAGGGCGCTACGGGATTTCCAACTTCGCGCTGGAAGCGGTAGCATCCTTTGGTGAGCTGGAGGTTACGAGGCGGGCAGATGGGCTGCAGGCATGATTCACAAGAGAAGGCACATGACGTTATGCTCACGTGTGACACCGGGCAGCAGTCACAGGGAGCAGCTCATTCGCACAGAGCGCGCGGAGAAGTAAAATGGGGACACAGGGACGGTGTTCTTTGCTCCACACGCTATTCTGTTTTGGTGATCAGAGATAAAACACACTGTGTCCGTAAGTCTGAAACACGAAGCAAACGTCTTATTATTTTAGATCACATCGGTCCCTCCTCTGCATGGTTCTGTTTGGTGCATCCTATTTCAGGCATCTGAGGGATGCTGTTATTAAGCTCTGGCAGGGTGCCTAGAGAGTGCTTTCCCTTTGTGGTGCAAGTTTTTTTTTTTTTTTTTTTTTTTTTTTTTTTAATGCAGACCCTCCCCGTGTGGATGCAGCATATCCTTTCCTTCCCCAGGCAGGTACTAAGCTTTTAAAGCTCCCACCCCCCACCCCCATCTCTGTAGTATCCTTTTCCAAAGTCTGCTTTTGTCTTATCCAGTTTTCAACACCAATTTGCTTCTTAAGGGTGGAGAGAAACTTTCCATTCCACATAGGCCTCACCGGGATAATTGTGCATAAAGCATTTACTAACAGATATTTAAAAAAAAATAGGTCTGTGTTGACTCTGTCGTTTTTCTAATGATCTAATAAAGTCAAGGTTTTGGGATAATTCCTCCAAATTTCTAGGTAGGTAGTTGGTGATTGATAGAAAAGGAAGGGCCATTTCCTGGGAATATAGACTCTGAAAATACATGGCTATCTTTCTGCTATATCTCCCATTTACTAACTGCTCATTAGCGGATGAACCAAACTGTCTCCCAAAGTAAAAGAATTTGTGAACTATTTTCAAGACTGATTTTAAAATCTCATCAAGCTGAAGACATACTGATTTGATCAGATCTTGCATCAGGAATTAATTTAATTCCCTGGAACAATAAAATGTGGAATGAGACTGTCCATGACCAAAGAATTGAATATAACGGTTTTACCTCTGAGCCATTGAGAGAAGTTTTTATTAGCATTTTTTTCAAGGGAGGGGAAAAAGAAAAAAGAAAGAGAAAGAGAAACTTATTCATTAACACCTTACTTTTGTTTCAAGAAATATTATATCCATGAACCACCTACAAATCACTCGATTTGAGTAATTCTGAGGAATAAAGTGCCCATTTTCTTTCTCCTTTGATTTATGTCATTGTTCTGTTTTCACAGCTTACTGTTGACAGAGCGAGGTAATTCAACTACAATTTTTCCAGTGTTTTTTCCCATGTACATATAATCAACAGCCCGGAATACAGACTCCAGGCCACGAAACCTGCCCTCCACAGACAGATCTCCGAGGTCCACCTCACAAACCAGGTCTCCACCCGCATACATCTTGAGCAAGTGGTCCATGGCTGCTTGATACTTAGAAAGGGAATGGTTCAAGAAGAAGCCCTGGACGCTGGCAGATTTCTTCAGCAGTTTGGCTGGTAATGTTCCTGCTTTCACAGGCGAAAGGCCAGTAGGAGTTTGGTAGCCAGAGACAAACCCAATTACTATCAAGCGCCCTTTGATAGCTAAGGCATCTACGGCCAAGTCAAACATGGCTCCCCCGACGGATTCATACACCACATCGACACCTGTGGGGTACTCCTGCTTCAGGACAGTACTGACATGCTCAGTGTGATAGTTGATGGGACGATCACAGCCAATCGATTTCAGAAAAGCAGACTTTTTGTCAGAAGAGCAGGTTCCAATAACATGGCACTTGGCCTTCTTTGCAAGCTGCACAGCAAACTGGCCTGTCCCCCCAGCTGCTGCTGTCACCAGAACTTTTTTCCCTTCTGACAGTCCTCCGAGCTCGTTGAGGCTGATATATGCGGTGGTACCACTTACTGGCAGGGTGACATACTCAGGTTTCACGGAGGGCACCGGAGCTGCGGCACTCGCAGGCACCACAGTATACTCAGCAAAAGAGCCGGGTGCCATGTATGCCACAGCTTGGCCCACAGTGTACCTGGCACTAGCAGAGAGGCCTAAGGCCACCACCTCTCCCACACCTTCAAAACCTACATCAAAGGGGGTCTTGACTGAAGGGTCGTATCGGCCAGCTGAATAGTTGATGTCAGATGCATTAACACCGACAAATCTAGAAGAAAACAAACACACACATATATTAATATGTTCCTTTCATCAAGGCCCTGATACTCCATTTAGAAAAATCCCTCTAATTCCAGTGACTGTGGATGGGTGGCTAAGCTGTCTATCCTGGTAAAATTAACAACAACAACAACAAAAAGGATCAGTGCTGATACTCAGTTGAAAAAAAAGAAGTTACGCAAGTATTTGCAATCAGAGTTTTGGTATATTTTATTTTTTTAATCAGGTTAGTGATAATTTCATACCACTTTAAATATCAAGGTTTTTAGTTCACACGCTATTTATTTTCCTTCCCTTTCTTTCAAAAGCAGAAATAAACCATTAAAAAAAAAGTCAGGAAGCCCTCTTATACATAAACTTCACTGGACCTCTGAGTTGGAAATTAATTGGCCTGTTAACAAAGATGTTAAAAACAACAGTCAGATAAAATATATTAAAAGAAGTAGACTTGTATTGATTCTGGCAACAATTTAACACTTTGGATAATAACAGTAATGACAATGATATTATTGAAGATTGACGCAATGTGCAAGGTCATCGGTTGTTATATGTTACTGCAGGGTTGTTTAAAACACTGTTAGAGTGGCCGCAGCAAATTTTCTTTCTGATGTAACTATGTCCAGCATGAAAATATGCATTTTGATTAATTGAACAAAAATTGTTTCATAAGGGTAGAGATTTTTATGGAACATTCAACATCTTAGAGTCCTTTTCAGATGAAAAGGAAAGCAAATCGTCACTATATTTTTCCTCAACAAGAAGCAGAGACATAACTTGATTAATACCAGATGATTATTTTCACTTTGGTATCCAGAGTCAATTTAATTGCGAGGTCGGTATTTTTACCAGCTTTTTTTCATCTCGGTATACCTCATAACAAAAATATCCTGATACCCAAGGAAAAAAAAAGAAGGCGTCTGCTAAAAAATGTCAGGAGGTGGCTTAGACACATAATGGAGGACCCTAAAAATGTCATTTCCACCTGTAATGGCATGAAAAGATGGTGGTATCTGGTGGCAGGAGGAAAGCTGGGAAGTAGGTCATTTTAAAAATAATTCACTTTTAATTTAACTTAATAAAACCAAAATTCCCCTGTGCAAGGATCCACTTCCACTGTATCACAGATAACACTTTGCACTTATAAATGCTCCCTTATGATCATGCCCCCTGTATATCTACAATACTGAAAGCTCTCTACATATTGTAGAAATAAGAAAGGAAACAATTTCTTTGGGGCATGTCAAGCTGCTTTCAGAAGTTAGCACAGCACACAGCCTCAATAACACTACAGAATTCCGTAGCCATCGATGATAACGCAATCATGCAAAGTAGGAAAAACGATTTTTGCTGGCTTTTCATTTGGGATTTCAGACCAGGATGCTTACGCTCTGTTTGGGGGGGGGGGGGGCTGCTATCTTCCCTTTACATTTGCATAGTTCTCAAGGTTTGGTCTTTTTGGGAAGCGCCAGCTTCTCAGAGCATGCCTCTGGACTTCACCGAAGGCGCCAGGGCAGCGCCCCGCTAGAGCATCTGGCCTCCCGAGCCCCTGCTCTAGGCCTCGAAGCCAAGTCCAAGGAGGGGTGGGCTGGAAGTGATGGTGGTTTGCTCCAGAGGTGGGGGACGGAGGCCCTACCGCTGCTCTGGTCTCTTGGCCCACAATTAACCCTTCCAGCCTTAGTCCCAGCTGGAGAGGCCCTTCCTCAGAGGGCACCCCTGCCTTGCACCCAAGGGGACGCCCCCGCGGCAGCTGGCCCCCAGGGTCCCCCCACCTCTCAGGAGCGCGCCTCGTGGAGGGGGGAACTGCTGGAGTTACGTGCTCCCCCCCTCCCCCCGTGGTTTGCCATCCCCGGGGAGAGGTGAGGAAACCAAGCAGGGCACTCCGGAGAAAAGTGGAGGGGAGAGGGCACAAGCGGGGCGCGGAAGGGGGGAGGGCAAGTGGAGAGGGGGTGGGCTCCGCGAGGAGCTGGGGTGCCTGCAGCTGACCGGCCGCAGCGAGTTTACCACCGGGCTTCGCTCAAAACAAGCAAATGAGCCCTTGCGGTGGAGGCGGCGGCGCTGGGGCGCAGGAGGGAGGCTCGCAGGGCCGGGCGCGCCCCGTCCAGGCTGCCGACCGCTCTGCGCCTCCCTGGCCGCCCTCGCGTGCAACCCGGGCGGCCTGCGCGCGCCTGAGGCCCTTCTGGAGCCGTCTTCCCCTCGGAGGTGCGCGGCCTCGCCACCGCCACCGCCACCGCCACCGCCACCGGAGAGGCCGGACCGAGGACTCGGACTCGGGGCTGGGGCCGGGCCAGCGGGCGCCGGGGAGGAGGGGCCGGTGACCGTGACCTCGGCCTCCCAAGCCCCGACGGGGTCGGCTGGGCGCACCCAGGCAGCTGGGACCCAGTGGCGGCCAAGCTGGGGGGGGCGGGGGTCCCCGAGCACAGGGCGCGCTGGGGCGCAGCGGCCACAGGAGCGACCCCCGGCCCGCGCGGCCAGACCCGGACCCTGGCCTCAGGCGCACCCCGTTTTCGCGTCTCCCCCTCCCACCTCCCCCCGCCGTGCCGTCTTCCAAATTGCCTGCGTCGTCGGTGAAGGATCTCGGGCTGCTGGCCCCAGCCTCGGGCTGTCCCGCTCGCCCCGTCAGGGTCTCCGGGCCCCTGGAGCGACCCGGGTCTCGGACCCCCGCGTGGACCCCCGCGGCCGCCGCAGCAGGTGGGGATCCGCGACCGCCCTTGCGCCTGCACCCTTACCTGGGCTTCGGGAGGGCTGCGGGAGGGCCGGGCGCCCGCGCCTCTCGCTCCTCGGGACACAAGTTCAAGAGCGGCAGGCTCGTGGGAAGGGGCCCGGGTCGGGGAGCAGGGGACATGCGAGGGAGCAAGCGGGAGAAAGAAAGGAAAGACACGCTTGGGAGAACCGTGCATTTCCAGACTCTCCTTGTGCCCTCTTTAATTTAAAATATATGCTCTTGGTAAATGCAAGGTTCCAGCAGTCCGACGGGAGGATCCACGCGGGAGCCTAAAATCTAGGAACCCCAGGAAAAAGAACGGACCGAGCGAGCTTCCCCCAAATATATACCCTTCGAGAGGCGCCCGCTTTATTTATACTAAAAAGTGCGGAACCCCTTCGTCATGTTTATGATGAAACAGGCAGTCCTGCAGACGGCGGAAAATGCTTTCTTTGAACAAAAACAAAATGTGAAGTCCGGAGCCTTCAACATTGGGGCACAAAGTGTCCAGATCAGATTTTCTTTAAAAAAGGAAAAGAGAAAGAAGGAAAGAAAGAAAGAGAAGAAAGAAAAGGAAAGGAAAAAAATGAGAAAAAGAAAGAAAAGAAAGAAAAATAAAGCAAAGAAAATCTCGGCCTGGAGATTCAGCAGAAATGCTGTTACCCTCCCGTGAGCAACAAACCGTTTATCAAAAACGCCTTCCCCATCCCCCACCCACTCTTTGCCATTCCTACAAACTCTTTGCTCCATTATCTTACACTTGAGCAGAAAATCGTTAGAAATATTTGGAAACGAAATAATGTGTCACCATCCTTCGAAAAAAAGCTAAAAATAGCACACAAGCTGACTTAACCGGAGGGTGTCTTTTTCTTCCTGAGGGCTGGGCATCCTCGGGAGGGCTTGTGAAGTTGTCCTCGGATGTATGAATGTGAGACATGGATAAAGGAACACCAATTACATGTTCTGCAGGGATTTTATGCACCCCTCTCACACTTTCCCTAAATGGAAGAAAGATTATCCTAAATCCACGCCTGGCTTAAAAGCACTTTCCTCTCTGTATTTGTATTTTCTGTTAAGATGGAATGAGATGTACAAATATCCAACTGCAAGAAGTCAGGCAGCACAGTTAAAATTTCCAAACATCTTTCCGAGAAAGTGAATGTGTGCTTCTGCCATTCATTCCAGAGCAGATTTTTATGATGATAAAAATGAAAAGTGCTTGCGTAAAATTTTTATGCAATTAACACAGTTCTGGGGGAGATTTGGTCTAGGATTAAAATGAACTAACCTGCAGTAAATAGACTTGCAGTCTGTTTTTTTTTTTTTTTTTTTAATCTGTAAAATGTCACCTCCCTGACACTATTTGCCAAGTATAAAGTATCTCACAATTTGGGGATGGGAGCAGATTTTCCACAGAGTAGGGAAAGGGGATGCAAAGATTCAGCTCCTTTCAACGTGCAGAAAACTGGCCCCATTTTCTGATGTCGGCTTCAACATGGAAGTTAGAGGTCAAGTTGTACATATAAATATACCATTTGTGTTAAAGGGACTGTTGGCAGATGTGGAGGGAAAAGACAGGCATGGATCCTAAAGCCACCCAAACTGATGAGTTCAAACGTGGGAGAGCTGGTGCTCCAGAACCCTGACCACCAAATTCAGGGATCATCCCTGGTGACCCGACACAGGGGGCGCCCGGGCACTGGCGGGGAAGGAGAAAGCGAGGAGCCGGACAGAGGAGGGGAGGACACCCCGAGGACTTGATGCACTTCACAGGTTGAGAGGCCGGGCACGGGTTGTGCCCGGCGGGAGCAGCCTGCCCGGTGAGCGCTGGAGGGTGGTCCCACTCCCAGCTGCTGGTCGTGCTCTAACTTCACACCTCCTCCTGCCTGCTCCCCTCGGTCACCCCCTCCTTATTTCACACCCGCTTTCTAAAAGGGATTTGGTCGGAACAGTGGTGTGTGTTTTAGATCAGTGTACCTAATGAGAAAAATCACAAGAAAACAGCCCATGTAAAACTTTTTGCTTGTTAAGGTCTGAAGGCTGTTCAGCCTGCTTCTCATCTCAACTTCCAGCAAATCACTCGTGTCTCTCGTGTGTTCTGCGTGTGTTCCTTCTTTTGAACTCGGTGGGATGCAAGTCCTTCTCTCAACAGCTCTAGCGCTTTAACCTTTGCAGCCCTGTTTCCACCCACAAAAACTTTGAGGAGGACGTACATCCACCTTCTAAGTCACTCTGCATCCCTCCCCGAGCCAGCTTCACTCAGCCCCACTCTTGGCTCCCTCACTTTTTACATTTTCCAACAGGTTTCCAAAAGGTTTTTTTTTTTTTTTTTTATCATGACCAGAATTACTCCATTTTGCAGTCTTTTGAAGGCTGATACGAATCTCTAAAATAAACGGATTAAACGGTGCAGCAAGCCAACTTAGGGAGGGCACGCTTTGCCTTTCACTCTTTGCGGGGCGGGGCGGGGGGGGGGGGGCTCACAGTCCTGTCCAGAACACAATTTACAATATAGTTACTCAGAACTCACGACTTCCTTCAATCGGGTGTTCTAGCCTGAAACACGCAACACGGGAACCCCTCGATGCGCCTGAACAGGCAGGCGAGTCCTGCTCTAACGTAGGGGAGAGAGGGGTGGGGGACGCCCCGCCTGCAAGTCAGGCAGCCCCAGGGCACCCAGCGACCGGAGACCGGAGGGCACGGCTCCCGCAGGATGAGGTCCCTTTCCTTCCCGCGCTCCACCAGGTACTAAAGACTAGTGAGCTGTGGACCCATTAAGGTGGGGAGTGTGGCGGTGCAAGGCAGGGCAACCACCCGAGTGCCACCCAAAGGTCTGCAAAACGCGCAGGCAAATGCAGCCATGCCCCCACCCCGGCCCTGACCCAGCCGCCCCGGACGCGCCACGCGCCTGTCGGGGGGCTCTGGGGCACAGACAACAGCCACACGGCACTGACAACACGCAGACGACACCGGCGAGGTGGACACCAACACACCCAACGACAGGCTCCGCCATTGCGCGGCGGCTGCCAACCTGGAGCGCGCAGGAAAAGCCAGCCCGGTCCTCGGCCTCCTTCCTCCAAAGCACGTTACCTAAACGTCGCAGTTTGCGTCCAGCCCGCTCCCGGTCCGCACTACAGATACGGGAACGCAGGAGTCGAGGGTGCGCGCGGGTGGGCCGGGCGGGGAGCCTCCCCTTCTGGGTCCCGTCGGTTTTATTTCGGGCGCGGGAGGGGGAGGAGGGAGGGCTGGGGGAGGGGAGGGGAATCCCAAATTAAAATAACCCTCGGTTATGAGGACGTTCGGTGGCATCGGATATTCACACCAGCAACAGTCACATCACATTCGCCTTCGCCAGATGGCGGCGGGTTCAACTTCCCGGGATCTCGCCAAGTCGGGCGGTGCGCCCGAGCGCTCGCCGGCGTGTGGGGACGCAGGCGGCCCGGGACGGCCGGGGAGCGGCGCCGCGCGGGCCGGGCCGGGCCGGGCCGGGCCGGGCCGGGAGGGGGGGGTGCGCGCCGGGCTCACCGGTTCCGGACGAGGAGGTCTCGGTCCCCGGGGAGCGGCACCGGGCAGTCCCGGAGCAGGGTGACGGCCTCGCGGAAGTTGGGGCTCAGCCGGGTCACCGCCAGCTTCTGCATGGCGCGGGGGATGTCGGAGCCCTGGAAGTCCAGGAAGTGGCGGGCGTACGACATGTCCACGATGGCTCGGGCCCCGGCGGGCGCCAGCCGCAGCATGGCCCGCGCCTCTGCCCGCTGTCTGCGCCGCCGCCGGCCGGGGTCGCGCCCAGCCCCGGGCCGCTCGGCTCGGCTCGGCTCGGCGCCTGCGGGCGGGCGGGCGGGCGCAGCGGGCGGGTCCGCCCCTCCTCCGGCCCGCGTGCTCCCCTCGACTCCCCTCCCCCCGCACGGGCTCGGCTCCCCCCGCCCGCCCGCCGCGCCGCGCCGCGCAGCCAGTCCGCGCGGCCCCCGCGGGCCCCGGCCGCGCCACGCCCGGGGTCCCGGCCTGGGGACCGCTCCCACCCCGGCCGCTGCTCCTTTAATCTTTTTGTTTTGGTTTGAATCTGCTCGGCGCAGACTGGCCGAGGATCCTCTCCGCCCTCCCCCTTTCTCCCGGCGTCCGGGAGGCACCGGATATCCCCACCCTCCCCGCGCTCCCAAAGCCGGATTTGACTCCTCTAACAGGGTGAGGGGGGCGGCGAGGGGAACCTCGGGTCCCGCGGTCGCCGCGGCCCCGCGCCGGCGGCAGCCCCGGGCGTCCTCGGAGCGGCGCGGCACCCGGCGGCCGGCGCAGGCACCTCCCCTTCCCGTGCGAAGCGTTCACTTCCTTGCAAGGTGGTACGAATCAACCCCGAGCGCGGCCCGGGCGGCGGGGCACGGCCGGGGGCCCCGAGCCGCGCGGGGAGCCCCCGGCACCGGGGCACGCGCACCAGCGCCGAAGGCGGGGCGGGGGCGCCCGGGGAACCCCGGGCAGCCAGCGCCCCAGGCTCCTGGGCCCCGGTTCCCGGAACGCCCTGCCCGCGCCTCCTGCCCTCAGCCTGTCTGTCCCATGCAAGTTGCACCAACTAAACCATTTTATTTATTTTGGCCTAGATTTCGTGCTTCTCCGTGAATGTTTTAAGTAGCCTCTGCAAGACTGTTACGGGTTTCCCACTGGGAGAGAGCACGTATATTGGAGACTGGAGGGCCGAATTCTCAGAACACACGAGCATTTAAACTTCTAGGTGGGGATGCCGAAGGACTTAATTGGAGACGTTGCAACTATGGATGAAGAGCTCATTTTATAACCCAGCTAGAAGGATCTGTCGTTCCTTCATGTCAGTTTTCTCCTTAATTGTCTATATCGACCAAATTAACCAATTTACTTTTCATAGAGGGACCAAATTCAATTATTTTCCACATTTTTGTATGATGAGTTGAGCCCATTTTAAAATTTGTGTTAAAGGTATACACGTTTGAACTTTAAAAAACCCTCTTGTTTTACACTTAACCTAGAATCACCCAAATAAAAAAGCCACGCAGTGCCCCTCCCCGATCAAACCTAACACCCGCCCCCCCCCCCCCCAGTAAGGCTGCAAAAGTGACACAGGTATTTTCATCTCCAATGTCGGACATTCTCATCCAAGGATAGTTTATGTCCACGTGGGTGTGTGTGTATGAATGTTCAAGGGGGTGGGGGTGGTGGACTTACAGGCTTAAAAATCTGCAGGAACTAGTGTCTACTTAACTTGGCTTATAGCACATGGGTTTTACCCGGTATCAGCCAGTGGATTACAATAACAAACCCCTCAGTGCCTTTCTCCAACGTGCAATCTTTTATGTTATGCTGTATTAAGATTTCTTTTTTGTGTCATATTGTTTAGCTCCGGAAAGAAAAAAAAAAGAAAACAAAGCAATTAAAAAGATTGACAGGTATGGTTTGTGAGAGACCTATTTGTAATTGTCAGGGTGACGTTGGCGAGAGGAGGAGGAGTAAAAACTGAAGCAGGAAAAGCAGCTCGATGTGTCTGTCTATCAGTTGAGACTGTCTGAAAGCTCTGCGATCCGAATGTGTGTTATATTTCACTGAAAAGAGAAGAGAGCGAGACTGCATCTCCCTCTCTCCCAGGAGTTTGGGGGGGACAGTCCACGCTCATCTCGCCCACCCAGTGAATGTCCGCTCTTCGCCCCTCCGCACACACTCTCCGGGTTCTTGTTGTTGTTGGCTTTTTTTTTTTTTTTCGGGGGGGGGGTGCTTTTTGTGTATTTTTCAAAATTTTCCTGTCGGAAGATCAAGACCGGCCAAAAATCCATGATCAAAATGTGTTTGCATTAGATCTCGCAGTGGAGGAAGCGGCGGTCCCGGCGGCAGAGCCCGCGGGGAGCGCGAGGCACCAAGTGGCGCTCCGGCGGTGACACTGTTTGATCTGTGACTGTTTGGAAGGTGGAGCAGCGCCTGACATCTCCCCCCGGCGCATGTATGTACGGGGGCTTCACTCCTGTCTTGTTTGCTTTCTTCCTCTTAGACTAAGTGCGCGAGGAAAGGACAGCCTGGATCGGCCTCGCTGGCGCACAATGAGGGAGCTGCGACCCGCGCACTGAGCCCGCTCGCCGCGACCCCCGAGCAGCGAGGAGCGAGGGGGAGAGAAAGTTGCGCTCGGAGACTCCCGGCTCGCGGAGGAAGGCGCAGGGGAGCGCCCGCAGCGGCGCCCGAGGAGCGCCCGCCACAGCAGCGCGGCGGGAGGCGGCAGCATGGAGCGCGGGCCGCGGGCCGGCCCTCCGAGCGCCCGCCGCTGCGCCCGCGGCCCGCGCCGGGGATGACTCCGGGCTCGGCGCCCAGGCCCCG